>NW_027526422.1:14175076-14275076 GCF_048455015.1 Haemaphysalis longicornis
CAACTTAAGCCTCAGTTTTGCCTTTTGACACTTTTCGGTGCCTTCGAAACACAAAACGCTTCGTTTTCTGGTTGCAGAACTCATCACCGACGAACCCACACCACAGGAGGCAGTGTAGAGAGAGAGACAGAAACTTTATTTTTTTCTATTATTGCGGTGGTTGGGGTGGCATCCGTCAGCCGCCTGCGCTGCTGCTAGCACTTCGGATGAAGGCCACCAGGTCCCGTTGATCTTGGTGGTTACAGGCGGTAGCCAGCCACTCTTTAGTGTGATGTGTTCTGAGTGGTGATGTGTTAGTGCATTCCAACAATATGTGTTCTTGGTTAAGTATGGCGTTTCAGTGGCTGCACTGAGTGGGAACGGGGGGGGGGGGGGGGGGACGGGGGGGGGAGGCGGGCTGGTGGCCCCATGCCTTAGGCGGTGTAACTGTGCCGGTGTTTGTAGTGAGTTTTTTTGTGTTTGAGTAGTGTTTGTTCTTTTCTGTATAACAAAGGGTGGGGGGATGGATACTCCATCCTGCCATGAAGGTACTGTCTCAATTTGATATGACGTTTGGGGGTGAGACATCAGGGTACATACTTGGTTAGCGGGAGCCCGGATGAGTGCTTCACGGGCGAGTTGACTGTCTCGTTCGTTCCCTGCTAATCCCATGTGCCCAGGTACCCAGGGAATTCTGGCCTGTCCTTTTACTTTGGCTAAAAGTTGCAGTGCAGCTGTGAAGGTGATTCCGCTTGCAAGCAGGTGAACCGCTACCGCATTCACACTGCAAACGCATGTTGGTTCGCAGTGCGAGTGAAATTCGCTAAACTAGTGCACTTCTCCAGCCGGTTTTCCAGAAAAAGTGCAAGAAAAGATGGCTGATCAGCGAAGAGAATTCTGTACATCAAGGTTTAACCCTTGCGATGCCTTCGTTACATAGAGGCCTCAAACACATGGGTTTCAATGGAGCCGGCAACGGGGAATTGAAAAACTTCGTTAAATCCACGAATTCGTTACATAGGGGTTCGTTACATGCAGGTTTAACTGTACATCGGGTTGACATATATTGTAATGGATTGGATTATTCTATTTTTTTCGGGGTTGGAGGACGAGGGCGGCATCCAAACAAGAGGGTCAAACTGGAAAGCGACCTGGCCTATTTGGTATATGCCATTCTGCAGAGTTAAACAGCCGAACAAGTCGGAGAAAACAGCACAGGGACGAGGACGAAAGAAAGGGACAAAGACAGTACATGCGCTGAACTGCCTTTTTTCGTTCGTTCGTCCTTGTCCTTGAGCTGTTTTTTTTGCGATATGTTTAACCAACTAGCCCAAATTCAAGCTTAATGGCACTAGGTAGGTTTATAATTTTGTTCTATCAGTCAAATATGGGGCTGTTGAAATCAATTTACGCTCCAGTCTGGGCCCGTTTGCCCGAACGCGATAAGTGTGGGAATAAGTTCTCAACTACGACTTTACGCGGTCTAGATAATAAGTCGTTTGCCCGAAACTGATAGAAACGCTCGGTTAAGGTAGCGTTTCCGTCGGGTTTTCTGGCAACCGGCTTATTTGCCGTGGCCGACTTCGACTTATTGGCGTCTTATTCGTAAGCGGGAACTTAATCGGGAACTTATGCGTACGGGCAAACGGGCCCTGGTGAGACTGCTAGGATGGGTGCGGAAAGCGGTGGCTTCATGTTAGTTGTATTAAGGTTGCGACTGCTAAATATCGATACCACCGACGGACATATTCCTCTACACGGCTATGGAGTCGTGTGGATAGTCCAACGCACATCACCGCTGCGTACGGAAGGATTATTACGTAATTTTCTTGAATGCAATTCGATTCGATCGGAGTAGCAGGCCACATAGGGCACGTCAGGGAGGAACGGGGAGTTACCAACAGTTTGCGCCTGACACGCTATCGTGATTCCCTTGTGTTGCAGAAGTTTCACCTATCGCACATGATCTATTAACTTACAACAACCCCTGGTAGATTCTTGTGCCTCTTCCACTTCCTTCTCGCTTTTTTTTCGGGGTACTTCGCTCATCAAAGTTTCTGTCATTCATTTAAACATGGCTCGCATCTTCTCTACAACAACTTCGTTTATGTTGGATTATTCTGTGTTAAAGGAGATTGCCCAAGAGACGCCGGCAGCATGCTTCAGGATTTAAGTGCGTCTCGCAGTGTCTATCTACTTTACAGCGCTACTTTACAGCATTGCTTGATAGTGCAACTACTTGGTAAAAATAAGGATAACGCGATATGTAGAGATGTGCACACACACCTGGAAATGATTGCATGATGTTCAAAACTTCAACATGCACAAATATTCTCAAGCTCAAGGACCTCTGTTCATGTTGCCTTAAATTTGGTATAGCAAAAAAAAAAATCAGCTAGAACAAAATAAAATTTGCTGCACCTGCTTGCTTTGCTGGGCATTTTATTAAACGACGATATTTTTCCGCCGCCCCTGCCACGTCACTCCCTGCTGGCTCTTCCCCCTCCCAGTTCTCGTGCTCTTCCTCTTCCCCCTCCAAAGAGGAATACAATGAGGGTTTCGCATTTTAGAACGAAAGCGGCGGCTTCTTTCAATGTCATTCATCTCATCGCGAGTGACATTCAGCCGTTGGCGTATCCGCTGCTCCTTTCTTATCACTTCGCCCGCTCGGAGCCTCGTCTTTGCGTTACCACGTGACAAGGCGAGGGTCAAACGGCTGCTTCGCCAGCACTTGATCGCTTTTCTGCTTTTCTCGATTTCGTACATTCACTCCCCCTCACCACGACACCTCAACTTACATCGACCCAACATCCCTCTTACACGACACACTCTTCGAAATCGTCATTTATGCCACAAAAAGCGGCCTAGTACGGGCAATTTAGCAGTGGTCTGCATTACTTCTGAAGAGAACCCTTGAAGATGGTGTCATAAGGACTGCGCTCCGCCCTCCCCATTCCCTTCCTCCCCCCACCTGGCCTTTGGCCTTCCTTTCTAATGAAATTTACAACAACAACAACTGTATGAGCCGTCTGGGGTTGCGCTTAAGCACAAGCAATACACATGATTGGCGAGGGTTTAACGGCTACTTTGCCAACGCTTGGTCCCTCAGCGCCGGCTGGACTGTCTGGGCATGCCCATCAGCGCAAGCGAAAGGATGAATCCAATCATACAGTAGATACAGTTCCGATTTAATGAATCAAATCCAGTGAATCCAATCATACAGGTACCTCGCACCGCTACCTAAGATGTTACGAGGTTAAATGGAATGTGTAAATGTATTCACACTATTTACAGTATTCACAGTAGAGAGCAACGCAGGCCGGAATCCGACATGATCTTCGTCTTCTTTCAAGAGCCTCAAAAACGTCCCTTGTCTTCGTCGTCATCGTTCAGAAACACCAACGGGTAACAATATAGCTAGGCGGCGTGCTCTCAAATCCCCAGCAAAGGGACATTTACGCGAAGCACTTTATGCATTGTCTTTGCTCGTGATAACATTGCTTAGATTGGTTAAACCTGGGCAATGCCTTCAGCGTATGGAGGTAGCTCCGCATCAACCAATTGTGTTTTTCTGACGCGTTGAAGGGCGTTTATTAGATAAAACTCGCATTTAGATAGCGCTTTCCCATTGCGGCTCAGGGCCATCCCTTCTTCATAAACATTGTTCCTTCCTTTCCTGATAGCGCGGTTGGTGTGGTTAGGTGCGCATAGCTGCGATGATTATATGGGTGGTTTTTTGTTGGTGAGATTACTCTGACTGGAGCTTAGCACGTTGATAGCTTTTATGCCTAGCAAAGATGAGCGGACATTCATTGCAAAAGTCGAAAACTGGAACACGACCTCAGTGAAGTTGGTATTTTCCCACCATTATATTGATTGATGTGTCGTCGTGCTCAAAGTTAGATCGCAGTTATTCTACTGAAAATAGTTTTAAATGGCCGGGTTAAAGGACACCGCTAGCCATTTTTTTTTTTAATTTACGCGAACTTCAAAGCCCGAATGCATGTTGATATGAAGAGTATGAGTGTTTTCGCGCAGCTGAATGGGAGAAATTAGTACAAGTTTCTTTCCGATGCGACAAGGATGGGTGAAATTAGGGGTTAGGAAGAATACACATAATGGAATTTGTGGGCGCGGGGCCGGGGGGGGGGGGGGTAGGGGGGGAGGAACACACCTGCAGGAGGAGCTCCGCCACTGCGTGCTTGCTGGGCGACCGACCGAACGACCGACCGACCGACAGACAGACAGACAGACAGACAGACAGACACAGACAGACAGCCGGACGGACAGACGGACAGACGGACAGACGGAGAGACGGACAGACGGAGAGACGGACGGACAGACAGACAGACAGACAGACAGACAGACAGACAGACAGACAGACAGACAGACAGACAGACAGACAGACAGACAGACCAAAATACCATACATTTTGCGTTTAGGTAGCCCAAGAATGACCACCGTCACTAAAGGAGAATCCCGGTAGCTGCCTCCGACAAAATCGCTGCGCGCTTGACAAGCACATTCCGAAACGGCCTTTTCGATGATTCTCACTCACCAATAGAGTAGCACTCAGCTGGGGCACTCCCAAGAATTCCGCTGCCTAGATCGTAGGGCAATTGAACTCACGGCGCCTTGCTTTCGGATTTCAGAAACGCTCAATACTAGAAAAAGGCTAAGAGAGAAATAAACCGGCCGGGATCCGGAGGAAGCATTGACAAAATACGAGCATGTGCTCCTTGTTCAGCCAACTCCCGTCTCTCGGGCGCCATAGTTTTCAATACAAGTGGGAAGAATGGTAATTCAAATCAAGGAGCGAATGGTGTCTGTCCGGAGAAAGCACTACCTTTTCGCCCTCTCAGTGGAACGCGGCTCCCGGACAGCTCTATCCGCTTCACGAATCAACTTGACTCCGTCTACTTTGGCAGCGAAGAGCGCCGCGTTGGGCCCTACGCACTCGAGCTCCGCCCCACAATCAATGCAGTCGCGCCAGGCACGAAGCTCGATAGACCAGAACCTCCCATCCTCCGGGTGCGCTTCTTGTTTGTGGAAAATTTTCAAGGGGAGATGTAGTAGGAGAAGGCATTAATTAGTCAACGGCTGCTGCAAATATTGCCCATGAGTTGGCGCGGTATGCCCCACGCCATTTCACTCTGCGCAAGCTCAGTTGTATTTACGACCGTATCTAATGTCTGCGCAATAAAAATTTGGAAGTTTCCGAGTGTTCAACAATAACATCTCACTTCCGCGCTCCCACAGGCACTGCTGTGGATACACGATCCGGAAAAGAATACCGATAGCGCCGGACGAAAACTTTGCAGGACATATTATTAAACGAAAAGAGCAGCGCGAGAAACTACAAAACACTAGAAAACTAGAGTGCTGACTCAACTAAATTGATTCAACCGAACCCAGTGCCTTTTTATTGTATGCATCTAGTCTAAAAGAAAAGAAACTAAAACACAGACGGGTGATTAAAAACGATTGGTGGTGGTGGTGGTGGCCCGAAAAATGGCGCATACCCACTTAGGGGGATTGGCCAAGAAGAGTTATGTTTTCATTACAATCCATTGAGAACAATAGCACGTGTACGGCTTGTCTTTCAACGTCGTCGTTTTTTGCGGTGTTCATTTCTTTTAAAAATGTATCAACGCACCAATTTTTTTGTTTTTTGCAAGGGCATATAACGTGTCATTTTTTATTTTCTTGCTTGAAGCAAAAACTCCATCAGGGTTTCATTTTTCTTTCTTTCACTACAACCCCACCACGTTTTTCACCGCGCGCGTGGGCCCAACGCACGCAAAACATTTGCCCAGCTTCCCTAATTAACGTCGCGAATGCGGATGTTATAAGCGAAGCTCCGTGGCGTTCTCTTATCGCAAGGCTAAGCTTCGTAGAACTTATCAAAGCCAGCAGATAGATTTCCGGTCGCGACCATACCTCGGCAAACTGGGCGCCACTCACTCACACTCACGCAGGAAAATATACTTTTCCTAACGCACTCACTCACTCCCACACATACGCAGTCTTAAGATTATCTCGTACGCTTATTTTCGTGAGTGGCCTGAGCAAGAGTGGGGAGCGGGGTCTACTCACCCGGTCCAGTCTTGTGATGGCCGTCTTGCGGGTTGGCGACGCCGCTACCACGGGGTCCAGGGGCCAGCGCCTTGGACGACTTCCTCTCCTTCCATGTCTTACGCCTCCGGTTGGGCACGATCTCGATTTGCTTGGCGATCTTGGTCATCGTGCGGGGTATGAGCGACTACTGCGGGGGCACTCTCCACGAGTAATTCAAAGGCCTTCCTGAGCGACAGGTGGTCCGGCTGAACTCCGGAGGCCATGCTGAGACAGCCTGCGAGCTCCAGTCGCTCGTGCCGCGTTCCCCGGCGGCTGGCTACCACGCCTCTGGAACCCGGCTCGGGGAGCGTTAGGCGTAGCGCAGTGTGGCATGAACAAAACGTCCGTGAATGTCCTCCAATGGGGTAAATCAGGTATTATAAGGTACGCACAAGTTCCGCCGATGTTCACGAAGAACGCGGTCACCTCAAAAATCCAATACGAACAACAACAGCCTAATTAGTTCCACGGCAGGACGACGGCCTCTCCCGTTCACCTCCAATAACACCGGTACTGCGCTGCTGAGCCTGCCGTTTGCCTACGAATTTCCTTATTTCGTCCCTCCGTCGCATAATTGGCCTTCCCCTTCTTCTAGTCCCGCCTCTCCGCATCCATTCTGTTACCTTCGTAGTAGTGCACCTGTTGTCAGTTTGTCTCACTACATGGTTAGACCGAGTTCATTTCTTCTTAATTTGAGCTATGATATCTTCTACTCGAGTATGCTCCCTCTACCAGGATGCTAGTTTCCTGTCGCGGGTCACTGATGGCAAATAGCAAGTTGGGCTCAGAGGAAAGTTCAACTGTCTCGATGCGCTGTCAGCGTTTATGCGGCGGCGAAAGATGCTTTAATTGGCGAGAAATTACCAATTGAAAAACGACTTTCATTGTTCGCGCCATTTCATGGCGTTTAGCGTGACATCGACAGTTGCGGGAAGCCAGTGAGACAGCGGCGTGGTCTATCAGGAAAACTAACTCGTGCACTGCTATCATCATTGAATGAAACAGCAACATCCAATGTTGTAATCTTGAGACTGTGAAGCTCAAAAAAGGCATTTTTTAGTGCGCGGCTCCGAAGGACAACTGTGAAAAAAACGTGCACAGCTTCTTTCGATGGCCTTGGCTGAAAAATCAGCTATGCAATGGTTGCCAAGCTATTTCTTAATGAAGCTGGTTTTATAAAAAAACGTTTTGTTCTGGAGATTGAAGTTTTTTGATGGACAAAATGACAATAAACACGGAGCACATTCTAAAAGGGGACGTGATCACTTACTACTTGTTTACGGCAAAAATGTTCTTGAGCCAGAATTAAGATTTTCTAAGAAAAGTGTGATTATGAAAAGTGTGCATAAGGAAATGAACTTCCGTAATGACGAAGAAAAAAAAGTCATTTTTGATATTTCGCCTTACCCTGTGCCCTTAGACGATTGACGCACAGAGAGTGGCAGGTTACGGAAGTTCAGTAGTAGAGGGGATTGGGTTGGCGTGTTACACAAACATTAAGATGCCTACGACGCGGGAGGAACAGAGACAGCTCTACGTTTTGCCGCGAGGGTAAAGCTGAGGTGTTTCAAATTTCATACAGGTAATTGGCCGGGGAGTATGTTCAGTCGCAGCTTCGCAGGTCAACCGTTTTCACAGAGTGTAAGAGCCCTAATTTTTTATGTATTTCTCTATCTATGTCTCTACTTTATCCTTCCACTCCCCCTCTACTCCTCTTCTTCCGCACTGGGTTGTATGCAGGTGAGCTCCATGCCGAGCTCAAAAATATCCCCAGCACATTTCCTTTCCTTTTCCTTTCCGACAAACCGCAAACATGTTAAGGAGTAGGTACTGCCGCTCTTTGTTCACGCGCCCCGGTTTTAGCGCTTTCTGATGCGAAAGCGTTTGTCGCCACATAGAAAAAAAATGCGGCGTCAGGCGTTGGCAGATCGAAAAAGTTTGGTTGAATATGGCCAAAAGCACAAAAACAGTAAAAGCAAAATCGAAGAAGAATATTTAGTGGGCTCGGGATTCAAGCACGGGTCCTGCAGAATGCCAGTTGAACACGCATACTTCGCATGCATACCCATCGCTTAGCCTGGCTTCGGCTGCATAAATTTTGGACGAAAGTATTCCAAAGCCGAAAGAAAGATTAGGTGTATATAGATTGGACTGATTCATCTACTACTAATTAACATGTAGTCCGAAAATTCTCCTCTTTTTCCACTTTCTTATGTAGCGGCCCCGTGACATGTCTTCCTCTTCATCCCTGTTGTTTTTTATGGGCAACCAAAAAAAATGCATCCTTCTCCCCGTCTTATGTGGCGACGCTCCAGCACGTACAGTCGTCTGCTGCCGCACACGTACAGTACTCAAGAGCGATAGTTTTCCGTCTGAGCTACCACCGGGGACTGCAGTGTCAGCAACGAGTGGAAAAAAAAATTCACGCATCTCCACGAAGGGAATCATAACAAGTGGGGGAAGCACTGGGGATCGTTCTTACCGTAAATCACCCGTGCCATTGCCCACTCGCGCATGTAAATGAGTGACAACGCGTGTGTACAGTATATACAATTCCAATCCAATCCAATCCCATCCGATACAATTCAATTTATTCCAATCCAATCCATTTCAATCCAATCCAATCCAATGCTCCTCGCGCATGCGCATACTGTGTGCACGGACGCCAAACCCCGGACAAAGCGAGGTCCTAAGGTGATTCGCCCCTGAAGTAATTTAAGCATGGAAGAAGAAAGCAAAACAGAAGAATAAAACAATGCCCCTCCGCGGGCAGGTGCCATTTTTACCCCTTTTGTTTACTGTCTAACCGTTGTTTCCAAGACGACGATGACCGGTAGCTGGTGTAAACGATGGTGACAATTGTGATGCCTTTATCTTTACGGCCGCTTGAGGCATTCATGACAACAGTAATGTGTGTCACACAGCTATCGGTCTCAAGTTGCCCCCTGTTCACATAGAGTTGTATTGTAACTACAGGCTAAAAATTCCCCAAGAACACTTCGCGGCCACTGATTATAACACCTTGCGATGGTGCTCCTAATCGTCTGCGAGGAAGAAGACATGAGTGTGGTGATCGTGCAGCCCGTGCCGCTCGTAGCCTCGAGAGCATGGCGTTGGATCAAATTTGCCTACACTTGGAGTACTGCTGCTAAGCGCTCGTCTCTTTGAGTGAGAGCCCAGGACAACCTCTGCTGACCACCGCTGGTTGACCGCCGCTTCACCGCGATTACCGTCCCCGGGTTCGACGAAGGCGGCGTGCACAGGCGGCCCGGGATCGAACACGGCCGTCGCTCTACCATGGGCGGCGACTCAGGCTGCGAGGCGTCTGATGCCGGAGACCACGGCGAGTCTACCGTAGAGGACAACGGTGGCTGGGACGCGTGCATGAAGGACAAGGAGCTGCGATGTATGTTGGTGGCTCTGGACCGGCGCTTAGCCGCCCTGGAGCGTTTCGCGGCCGCAGTGAAGGCTGAGGAGGAGTCAGTTTGGAAATCAGTGCTGCAATCAGACGAGCAGGGAACTCGTGAGTTCTGAAGGCGACGACAACAAACCGAGATGCTGAGTGGCAACGGATCGTGAACGGCAACTAGCATCCGGGCATGAAAAGGAAGGGGACGAACAACAGAGCGTGTGATGGCTCGTAGGAGGTGTAACTGCCGGCTTCCCAAATTCCTAGGACTGAAGTGGACACATGAAGAAGTATTCTAACATGAAAGGTGTGCTTCTTTAGCCATTTCTCTTTCCCTTTTGTTCATTTTCTGCCTCTTCTGTTCTATCTGTATTTCCCTGGGGGCGGGAGGGATCTAAATAAAGCGTCAGGAAGTTGTATCAGCAATGCGCAACGTTCAGTCCATTGTGTTTGGCCGCATGGGTCAGGCTGGGTGCATCTTGGGCACGCACAAATTACGAGGTCTTGTAATATTTCGGAAACCATCTTTAGCAATGGGAATAGAATGGGCATATCACCATTGTATGCGGGTGGGACATAAGTGGCAGGGTGAACAACATGACCATACAGAGTATGTTTGGGCTGAAGCCGAAACGCAGCGTGAGGACGTGGTTGTGGACTGAGTGCTTATCTATAAAACACAGAGTACGATTCCTAGCTGCGGTGATGGGGCTGACGCTTACCCTGACTGGGCTCGTAAAATCCGTACAGTTGATGCTAGACACCTGCAAGCACATGAACAGGCGAGTGCTCTGGCAGCCGAAACAAGGCTGCCGTGTAATGATAGTGCGTCATGTGACAACTGTAGGCCATCTGCTTAAACAAAAGGTCAGGAAATAGCGCACGAAACGCACTTACTCTGTTTTTCGTAAAAATTACTTCCCAAGCAAGTTACCTTCAACAGATTGTCTGCAAGCAGCTGCTCTGTCTTTGGATTAGAAGTGATTATTTAGAGTGCGATGTTTCAAAGAAATTTGCATGTTGGTGTTTGTTTTGCACAATGCCTGTTTTACAGAGAGTGCTGCTTGCGTCATTTTCACGTTGTCGCGTTCACAAGTTAACACTTCGAGGCACAGGTGGCCACAGTTGTCAAGGTCAATGAGTCAAGGAGCCACGGAGCGCTTATTGCTAGACTTAATGTGGAGACTGGTCTGGTTTACCCGCCGTTCTTATGTGTTCTTGTCTCGCGCCGGGAACAGTCGGTGCGTTACAAGACACAAGCAAGAACTTCGGTTCGAATTTCAGTTCTGAGTCGTCAAGCAGCTCCGACACAGCTTAACTGAGTGTTAGTGTAAACATAGCATTTATAGTTAAGAAAAAATTAGATACGACTGCGCAGGTGTGCCGCAACTTGCAACGTCATCTGAGTTCGTTATTAGTTGTCTGAATTAATTATGTGAATGATTGTGGAATTTTACATTTTTTGGTGAGCTTTGTTATGATGCCCAGGTCAATCCCCATCTGTTAGTATGTGCTCGGCAGGGGAGCGGTATCTTGGAGAGATAGAGAGAGAGAGAGAGAGAGAGAGAGAGAGAGAGAGAGAGAGAGAGAGAGAGAGAGAGAAAGAGAGAGAGAGAGAGAGAGATAGAGAGAGAGAGAGAGAGAGAGAGCTTTTTTAGAAAATGTGGTTGATCCTTCTTTCGTAGGAATCAGTAAAACACGAAAGTGAACTGTGGCTTCACATGAGCATTTGAATGTTTTTGTGCATCGGTATGAACTTGCACATAGCTATTTACATCTAGTCGGTATAGAGCTGTTAGACGCATCAACATTAGAGACTGGATTACACGCGCCGGATCATTGCGTGAATACGATTGAAACCCCAGGCGCTCGCAAACCATGCGAACGAAACCGAACGGGTTGTCAGAGAATCGTTTGGTGAAGTCACGGTACGCTACAGTGAAAGCAGCATGATCTGAGGGTCGGCAGCAGACTCGTGGGTGGGCTTGGCGAGCGACGTCCTGCTGGCGGGTCGCTTAGGCAAAAAAGCGACCACATTGGTCCTGCTCCGTGGCGTGTACGTCAGACGCTTGCGTTGCGACGAGCTCAGCTGTCGAACACGGCGTTCCACATAGGCGGCGGACGGGTAAACGCAGCACGCAGCAGATTCCGCCGCTAAAGGCTCTGACCTAGCAAGGCGACAACTATCGGCGCTCATTAGCGACATGACGCATTACGTCGCTTCTCCTCTCCTAGACGGTAGCACCATCTGAATGGACAAGTTATAGCGAAGGACATAAGGCGTGTTCGTACAACTACTCGGGCATGACTTCATGGCTAAATCGGTGGGGCGTTTCATACCTCCCGTTGCGGCCAGAGTGATCGTGGGATCGAAACCTAACGGCGCCGCGCCAATGGAACTTTTGTGGTGATGTGATTTCTGTGACGGATATGACGTCCGTGAGGTTTTTGTACCGCGGCATAAACAACTTTCGTGTTAAAATGGTGACCCATTGATGTGCTGCCACTTGCAACGTCAGGCGCAGCAGTTACGTGAATTGAAAAGATTTATTCAAGGGAATAAATTTTTTTATTGACAGTAAATGATTGATTGCCTACTCACCCGTTCAGGTGTTTTATCGAGCTCTCTGTCTGCTTATAAGTTGTTTTTGCCGCGTTCATACGCACTCGGCCATGTGATCTGTCTAGTAATGCGGCCCAGTCAACTGACTCTGTAAAACAACGATTTCTCTACAAGTTCTTCCCCGATCCCTCGGGAAATGCAAAAGCGGTCACGGGAAATTTTGATCGTCGATTATACTTCAGTTTTGTCATTCGCAACTCTTTTTAAGTTTAGTTTTTGCAGCTCTCGTACAAAAAGCAGGAACCCCGTTTTCCATGGCTCCTCACTGCCACTCGAGTCGTGGGTGGCTGATCCAGTAGTGAGGCTCGGAACAACGGGGTCCTCCACCATTCTTTCGTAAATGAACTTTTTGGGAGTACGAGAAGTACTCAACTTGCGATTGCATTCTGCCTGAGCGGGTATGACGGGAACTAGATTTAAAGGACAAGTTCAAAAGTTAAGGAGGGCCGGATTCCCGGAAGTTCTGTTATCATGGACCCTTGAAAAACTTGTGGTATTGTTTAGGTCTGGAACAAAGAATATGGTTGTAGCAGATGAAGCTAAAAACAAGAAATGTTGCAGTCATTCTCCAAGTTCATGGCGTTACGTATACCCTTAAGAAAGTGAGGTTGCGATATGGTGTGCAGGTCTCTATGACAGCCCGCAATAAGCTCCGTTCTGTTTCCGCTAGATTAGATAATAGGGCGAAGCGCAGATCTGATAAAAAAGTGGTAGGCTGTGGCATTAAACATGCTAACCACTATGCTGCGTGCGCAACGGGTGTTGTATACAGTATTCCCTTGTCATGTGAGGGAACGTATGGGGGGCAAACGGGCTGCTCCCTGAATGTACGTTTACGTGAGCATCGTTCACCATTAAAGGGTCCCACCAGTTCTCATTTTTCATCACACTGTATCAAATGTGGCCGCACGCCGAATTTACAAGGCACTGACATTTTGTTCAAACTAGGACGGCGGATTACACCTGAAGTTGTCGAAGATGAAAGCATTGTTTCGGGGTGGGGGATAGCGAGATAGTGGCCGGTAACTGTCTGGCGTGGCGCCGACACCTCAACTGGACGAGCAAGAAAGGGGAGAGAAAGGGAGTGGGTAAGGGGGGTGGAGGTAGGGGGAATAGAAAGAGTGATGGGGAGTGAAATTGAACAGGTCACAGTGGTGAAAGGCAAGGAGCTAAGTGAGAAGAAGTAGAAGTAAGATATACAGGCAAACTAATCAAACATAAGGGCAGACAAACAATGAACAAGTAAACTAATTTAACGTTTGTGCAAGCAAATAAGGAACAAGTGGAGTGATTAAACATACGGGCAAACAAATAATGAACGAGTGAACTAATTAAACATAGGAGCAAACAAATAAGGCACAAGTGATCTGATTAAACATAAAAGCAAACGAACAATGAACAAGTAAACTGATCAAGAGTACGAACAATAATGAACAAAGGAAATAACTAGAAATGCGGGCAAACAAAAGATGAACAAGTAAATTAATCAGACATACACGCAAACAGACACACACACTAGACAGATTGGAAGCTTTCCACATTGTAGAAAGAGAAAGAGAAGAAACTTGCGTAAGCCAAGCGTCTGTGTTGCTTCTCTCAAAAGAGATTGCATTTCTGCGAGGGTCGTGATTGGATTTCCGCGCGTGTATCCGTTGGCTTTAGCTCCATGTTGCTCTTATTAGAAAATCTCTGCGCAGTGTTTTTTGCAATTTTCTTTTGCATTTTTATTTTATCGTTTGTTTGATCTAATTATGATTGGGGGGGTTTAACGGCGCCGACGCTACACAAGCAATGAGGCGTGCCGTAATGGAGGGCTCCGGATTAATTTTGACGAACTGGGAATCTGACGTGCGCTGAAATCTCGAACGCACGGGCGTTTTTGCTTTCCCCCTCCACCAGAAAAGCGCCTATTGTTTGTGTTGCGGTTTCCTTATACATATATATTTCCTTTCCACATTAAAATTTTGTTAGACCAGCGGCTGTCCGGTGTGTTTCTTCTCTACGTCTCCATGTTGTATACTCTTTCCGTTCATGATGTCCATCATGAGCGGGTATATTCGAGATCCCGGTTACTGTACGGGAAAGGGCGCTTCTTTTTTTGTCCATTCATGTTCACCATCCCCGCCGTGTCAGACCACGTGTGCCATTAGTGCCCATCACTGCAATCATCTTCTTTCCTCATACGTGTTTGTTAATAAAGACACAGCGCGACCACGCATTACTTTCCACGTTTTACAGCAAAGCCGTATATCTCTACCCCCAAACGGTTTCGCCTCCGCGGGCAAAAACGCCAAGGCGCCAAGGCCTAAGGTTCCGCACGCATGCATCAAGCTAATCAATCACACAGCATAGAGCTCAAAACTGTTTAAGGAAATCATAAAAGAAGCATCGAAATCACATTATGGATGATAAGGTGACTGTGACGAATGGAACCCCCCCCCCCCCTCCATGTGTTCCTAGTAAAGATTGTTTGTAGATTATCTTTGAAGGCTAGGCAGGGCTAGTGTCACTAAATAGAGCAGTTCTTGTTCTAGACACCGAGCAGACAGAACCCGGCTTTTGCCGCCAGAGAAGACGAGCGTAGTGTCACTAGATAACTTATTAGAGTACCGCCACTGAGGTACACAAGTCAGCAGCAGCGGCCATGTTGGCGTTTATCAGTGTTGCGCGGTCGCCGCCTCTACTGCCTCGCCCTTAACTTCGACCGGGTCGCTTGTTACCAACACGACCTAAGATACAGCAAAACGGCCTCAATGGGCACGCCCTGTTGCTGAATTGCTGTAACAACGCGTTATCTGTGATTCGCATTTGGAACGACGTCAGTCGCGCGCAGCCGCAAAGCAGCGAGGACAAGCTAAGCCTTCCAGAGTTGACAGACTGAAACGTATAAACGACAAAATGGCGGCGCCCTTGAACCGTTGCAGTGTAAACAAACGTCACGTAATGCGAACTGAGCAATGATCATGGCGGGGGCACGGAAACATAGGAAAAAAAAAGTGCCGATACTCTGTACGCTTATCTAGTGACACTAGCCGAGCCCAAGCGACAAGCCCGCCGAGACGACGAGAAACACTTCATGCCCTCCTCCATCACAATTTGTAGTGGTTTACAACAGCTCTGTTGGACATCCACATTCACAGGGCGAGATGGCGACTAGTTGTTTTTGTTTTGCTGGGTCTTAATGTCGTCGGAAGAAAGGAGTTCGGTGATAACTACACGCCTTGGGTCAAACTTTATAACGGGCTGACTCGTTCGATGACTGTGCAAGTTGGTGTGCGGAACGATGTCTCATGGCTCCGTGTCTCACGGTTGCCTCCTACGCATGATTTTTTCGCGTTTGCAGATGCTGCCACTACAAGCTTATGCACACGCGTACGTTTATATGCTCGAGACTACTTGATTACATAAGTAACCGCCCAATAAGTAACCGGCCAATACTGGCCCCTGACGTTGCAAGGCGAATAGCTGTGAAGCTTCTTCGGTAGAAGGGCTAGCCACGAAGGTAATTGGTTGGGGGAGCTGCTTTTTGCGTGGGATCTTAGGGAGCGAACACGACACCGGGTCGTGGTGACAGAAAGAGAGGCA
The DNA here is from genome assembly GCF_048455015.1 of Haemaphysalis longicornis. NCBI lineage: Eukaryota > Metazoa > Arthropoda > Arachnida > Ixodida > Ixodidae > Haemaphysalis > Haemaphysalis longicornis. The sequence continues at coordinate 14,190,790 of NW_027526422.1, forward strand.
ACCGCCATGCCGAAGACAATAGGGCTGCCCTTACCGTTCGTAGCGCCGCGTTGGAAGCTCAACCCGACGTTTTTTTTACTTGGATTTCGCAACGAAGCTTCCAGTTTTCAGGTGATTTCACACCCACCAGACAGGGTTTTACTTCACATCGTAAAGAAGGCCGTAATAAAATGGCTGCGTGGATTTACGCAAGGCATGATTTTATTCGTACACCTACCGCGATGGTAAAAAGTGTATGAGGAGGGAAGGGGCAGGGAATACGGGGAGGGGTAGTAGCGCGGACAATCTCACCCTGTTTACCGGATCCGCTTCAGTGCATTTTTCTCGCTCAGCTGGAAAACGATAAAACGGGTCGGGGGTTTTCTGCTCAAAGTCAGGAGCCTTTTTAGCTGAGCTGGTCTTTACGTCATCCGAGTAACATACTCGGTAGCCCCAGGTTCCTGCCTTCGAGATTGTCCTCCTATGTGCGTTTCCTGGTGGCAGTATTTTGTTTGTCATAGACTCGTAGCTAACTGCATTTATTTAGGAATAAAAACATGGCTATAGAATTGCTGCAAGTTCATGCGGTAATTAAAGCATAAAAACAGTTCGAACTGCCCTGATAACCTTTTTCCAACATTTTGGACTTCGCGGAGACAGATGCTGCATTGGTTATTGTATTTCTTTGCATCATGGGTGGCCCGTTGTGTTTACCGTTGCTTCTACGTGAAACGCCTGCGAGTTGCTTAGAGGAGCGTCCACCGTCTCGCCGGGAACTCCTTTGAATCCTAATGCGTGGACCTGCAGTGTACCCTCGTTGAATTCGTACAAGCTAATGTTGGGCCTCCGGAAATCCATGAGATCCCCGGCAAGCTGGCACGGCGGCACTGGGTATAAGCGGGCGTACTGTTTCACAGGCATGCACCACGCTTCTGCGGCATATTTGCGTGGGCGCTGTCATTGAAGATGGACCCTTTCGTTTCCCCTGTATTTACTGCAGTACCTGCAAAAAACTGTTCGAACCAAAACAGCGAAATAGAAAACACAAAATATTACCATTTCTTGAAACGTGCCGCTAACACTACGCACTACTTACACGAACAAGTGCAGATCCACCTCTGGGAAAAAATTCGCCAAGATTATACCATAACACATGGTGTATGCTAGATTCTAAGAAAATATTCTCTTTAACCACTCTTTAGCACGCCAGTTTTTTCATACTTACCCACGTTTAGGCGTCTCTATACAACATTACCGCGTAAGACCCAAGATAAAGTGGTACCGTGGTACTGGTAGTGAGGGGCAAACAATCACTGCTTCTAATCGCCCCGTATTCCTCGATATCGTCTGCCTTGAGCTACCAGCCAAGCTCTCCCACTTTCCTCATTTACATCATGCCTTTAGCGAAAAAAATGCCTCAACCCTAGCTGAAATCGCAGTTACAACACGTTTCAGCACCATCATTACGGACTCCTAGAAAGCATGTTGCCATTGTCAAAAAGGATTCGTGTCTCAGCCCAGTACGACGCATACAGAAGCTGCCCGCCGTATGCAACGTGCAGACACGAGACCAGCCTAACCTGCCAGGGAAACAGAAGGAACGTGCCGCTGTCCACACGTTTAACTACCCGGGAATTACCGGAAGGCAGAAAAGCCCTATAGAATCCTTCGAGCACATCGCACTCCAAATCTGTTATACAGACATTCTTTGGCACTACCGACAAAACCGTCTCATCTACGCCTCCCCCCACCTCTCTCTAAACACCAGCGACGCACGCCTATGGCGACGCCTACAAACCCAAACATCTACAACACACCAATCGTACACATTACCAACCATGTATCCCAACGATCGCTTATCCTAGACTAAAACCCCTAACACCACGCACCACCTACTGTGGGTTTGCCTTCACCGCCCAAACCCGATCCCTTTCTCCTCTCTGGAGCAGTGGTAAAGCAAACTGACCAGCTGCCCGCCACAGACTCTTGTCGACCTTGTGTCCCACTCAATTGTGGCTGCCATGTCTCACGGCTTTCCGGACTAGGAAGGCCACCCACAACATCATCCTCCGCTTCATAAACGTTTATCATCACCAACAATCCCAAAAACAGCAGCAGCAGCAACAACAACAAAGACAACATCAACACTAACGATAACAGCAACCTCAGAAACAACAAGAACATGTGCAGTGATTGTGCACCTCTCGCTGCACATGAGAAAGATAATGGCGAAATTTTCCTTGCTGAAATTATGAGGCAGCTTCATCTGCGTATCTATTAAGACGTTATTTTTTCTAAATCTGAGTCACACGGGAGATCGATTACGCAACCGGAACTGTTTTAGTGGCCATGCATGTTCTCTTGCTCTATCATTTACGCATCCGCCAATTAAGACCGGACACGCTTTCCCAAAATTAATTGCTGCATTAGACACCACCGACACTACAACCTATGTGCTGCTTTGCGCGTTTTCTTCGTCCTTGTGCGGCCCGTGGAATTCGTTAGCGGAATACTTAAGGTGGCCCTCGTCAATGCGGAATTGCGGTTGAAGTTATACCAAACTGGAACCGGAAACGAAATGTGCAACGTTTAACTTCGTGCGGGGGAGAGGAATTCTGGCAGTTCCCTGGGAAATCAAACAGCGATCACGCTAAAAATGTGCATAGGAAAATGGGCACACGGAAGAGGGACGTATAAACTCAAAAAGCGAGCGCCTCTGCAATACCGCGTGATTGATTGCGCCGTGAGCGACAGAATAAACAGCGGCGGCAAGAACCGGAGCAATAACTGGCGGTCTCCAGAGTCTCTCGAGAACTCATTGCCGAGCGGGCGGGCGGCCAGCCGGCACAGACGTCCTCGCAAGTTAGGAACTCCATTAAACTATCCCGTCCGTTTCACGCCGGCCGTCGCAGCCCTGGGATTTCACTCGCGGTGGAAATAATCATCGCCGAGAAATCGGCCGCAGTTTCGCGTGAGTGTGATGCTAGTTGATGGCTCACACGGACTGTTGTGGTTATAATTGTAGTAGAAAAGGAGGGAAGGAGGTAGGGAGGGAGGGAGGGAGGGAGGGAGGGAGGGAGGGGAGACAGAACAAGGAGGAGGAGGAGAAAAACATTTTCTGGAGTGATAAATAAATAAATAATTACGGGGCGACATAGAAAAGATGAGACGAATATTGGAGAACGGTGCAGCGATGTATTTACTTGTACGATGTATACGTACAAGCGGCCATGAAAGAGTCGCACCCGCCACATCCTCCTCGTCGTCGGTAGTGGTTGATTGCGCCATGAGGTATTGTCCACCTGTGTGCTCCGTTACAAAGTAAATAAACAAGTTTTCAAAGCACCCGAAGTTCACGGCACCTTCTTAGGGAGCTGTGGCGAAGGATTTGTCCGCTCTGGACGGCATAGGAGACACTTGCACCACGTTACCAGCAGTGCCCCGCGTTTTATTGATCATCCAGTGGATAGCTTTTAAACTGTCCTTTAGCAGTCACAGACAAATGATGATGCTTATCAGCATCTTATCATTGGAAGCAAGGAAGGCGCTCTCATTAACAGTGTAGAATACAATTTTCAATGTTGTTGCTTCCCATTATGCACCCTCAAATCTGCATGTGAAACCAGATGAGGAATGCCGAGCAGCATTAAGAGTTTACAAGCAAAACAGTTTATTCAGCAAGGCTGTGGCCTTTCTTTTATACATCTGAACGATCCCCGTGATTTCACTCGCGGATGTCAAGCTACCTTCCTCCTTGACGCGCGAAGTTCAAAAGTGCCCGCCTCCTGGATAAAAAACTCAATCACGCTAATAAGCGTAGGTTTTGGCAATCGCAAATACGCCGTGCTTGAACATGGTAGCTTGACGTTAGCTACTGAAAGTGAGCTATAATTTTTTGTACAACTCCAATGGCCTGCAGGTCTGCTAGTGTGTTAAAGCAGATCCTCAAAATTTTATTAGGGACATTTACAGTGGAGCTGTTGTTGCTGGCCGTAATGTGTGTATGGTGCGCGGCGCCATCAGAAAACCCCGGGTCATAGTTATTGCCGCTGTTCACCGCGCACGTGAGCACGTTTCTTACGAGGAGCGCCCGGCGTCATCCAGGCTTGAGCGTGGCGCTCGCAAAAAATATCGGAAAAACAGTTCACGTTCGTCCGCGCCTCAAGGGAGGAGCACAAGACAGCTCGCCGAGCAGACGCTCAGTTCGCGAAGCCGGTTGCAGCCGGTTGTAATGCGTGCTGACACGTTTTACTTTGGGAGAAATGGGAAAGCCTTCGGACAAAACGATCCGGGCCCGCCAGTCATGCATGAGGAATACGACGATATAGATAAATATGACGATGACTACTACTATCACAGTGAAAGCGACGACGGAACATGTAATTAGACATTGTGAAACCTAATGCAATGCGTGATGGGGTTTTCTTCGGTGATAACATACAACGAAATCTTCCACCTTCCCAATGGTTAGAGCCTTGCGCGACTTAGTGCAAGCTTGGGCATTTTTTTACTATCTCCAAAATCCTTTTTCCACACGACTGCATGGTGAACACTGTTTTTGTGTCTTTAATTATCTTCAGAGAACGAATAGCGTTGTGCATACAGGCGTGTCTTTAAGGTACGACACGCGCAGAATGCGAAGGGATGGCAATACCGGGCGAAGGTGTGGATGAAAGGGGAATGAAAAGAATACGCGGCTGTCTGGGCAGACACTTTCAAGGAACTCGAATGCTCGCAGCGCATACGGCTCGCTCCTTTGCTATGAAAGTGCCCCAATTGATCCCGTCGGCGAGGGCGTTTCAAAACGCAATTACTGCCGCCATCAGTGACACGGGAAAACATTGCCTGCGTAGCGTTGGTGCCCGCCAAAAAAGGGAAGCGTTAGACTGAGTGGTGGGAAATAGCACAGTTCTCCTCACGTGGATGGCTGCAGTTAAAGACATTAAAGCGTTTAACGGACAGGGCTGTTGATATATTGGGGACCAATGCTGGAACAAAAAACCCCCGTGTCAGATTCCCCGTGTGTCGGAGCCCCGTAGAGGCGGACGGCTCCCATCGATCCGCCCTTGACGGGTAAAAAAGAAACTCTGCCAGGGCGCAGCCATTTGTACGAGCTGCCAAATCACGTCTGATTATTTGAGCAGGAAGCGAGAGCTCGGCGTCGGAGTTCTTTTTGCCAAAAAGTCGTCGGTGGTTGCAGTCCTGTCAGCCGGGTTGCTGAAGAAAAACCACCCGGTGTGGGGTACGAGCAACAACCAACGGAGAGAATGCGCTTCTCGGGTTTCACAGCAATGTGGCAATGTTGGCTGGTAGGAAGGATGGCTGAGAATCAATTAATGCCACCTGACCGCCGCCGGAGTCGAAGTTTAACGCATATTGCAGGGTGATGTGAACTGCCAGGCTTCATTATTTCTTGGGTTCTTTCGATTGCATTGCTTCACTGCGTGGTGCTTACGGTCTCTTCGATCGACCATGGGAAATCCCCCCTCCTTTTTTCCCCGTCCCCAGGAATACAAAACGCGTAGAACGACGACCGCCCGTATAGCGCATCGGTTTAAACGCCGCCGCCGCTTACGCCCTGCCCACTGCACGCAAGCGGTCTTTGCAGGGCCCCACGAGTAATAGTTTCTGTGACTGTCTTCGGTATTCTCTTCCTACCTCGTATGGGCTCTGAGCGAGGTAGTGGGATCCTCATTCAATGCTCTTGACGCCTGCACCTGACCATCGGCTTTCTTTTTTTTTAGCGAAAGCACTACTATCCTACCTGTTCGGGCATCGAGCGAAATTCAGGAAGCCCGTTTCGTGAAGCCGTATTTACACAACGCCGTGTCTGGAGTGCCGTTGGACGTTAGTATAAGCACTCCGCTATGATGACGTCCACATGCGTTTCCCAAGAAAACTTCGCGCCTGTCACTACTTCACTCTCCCTAACATTACCCAGACTAACATGACGCAATCCAATCCAAAGAACATAAATAATTCATTTAAAACCTAGATGGCTAACATAATCCATCAAAATTGTAAATGAAAGTAGACCTATAAATGAAAATCAGCCCCTTTCTTAAGGAAAAGGTGGTTAATGTGCGAAGCTTTCTCTCGTGCAACCTGAGCCAAAGTCAAGGTCCAAAATCCAAACTGCTTTGATCGCGCCGGCTTGGCACAATCGGATGGACGTCGACTTCATAACTTGAGAGACCAAGGTTTCATTCCAACCATGGAAGGCGTTTTAGGTTGAGACGCTTGACGTGCCTTTGCTTATCATCATCATCGTTCTGGGAAACCCGCTGTGTAAAATTGGCTTTCCTGCAGTGCGTTATGTAGCGACATCGAACCCCATCAGTGAGGAATAGAAAGCTTTGCTTCAAAAATGCCGAAATCCGGACTCCAACCACCACCTTTCGCATTACGGAGCTGAGAGAGAGAGAGAGAGAGAGAGAGAGAGAGAGAGAGAGAGAGAGAGAGAGAGAGAGAGAGAGAGAGAGAGAGAGAGAGAGAGAGAGATGTTTAATAAAGGCTGGCGATGTTAGCTGGGCTAAAATGCCTAACTTGCTACGCCAGTGAATGACGTGATAAAGGTGATGGCGATGATGTTCAATAACTTGATGCGCACAGAAACGGCGAGTTATTCACAGCGACTGGTCTAGACCTGTGTGTTGCAGGTACTCTATGAGAGCTTTGGTAGCCCGTAAAGCCCGTTTGGGACATGCCCACGGTCCTAAAACGTCCTTTAGCTGCATTTCCATGAAAAGCGGCAGCCCCAAAGCGACTGCGAGGGACACTCTTTGAGCACTGAATCGAGCGCATTCACAGAGCAGGTGCTGCAGGGTTTCTCGCACATCACAGTGTGGGCAAAGTGGCGACGTAGCCTGTTTCATCTTAAAGAGGAAGTTGCGCGTGTATGCGACATTCAACCGCATGCGATGTAGAATTGCTTCTACCCGCCTGGAGAGTCCTGGGGCGGTATTCTCGTAACTGTTTCTTTTGAAAACGTCCCTTTTGAGTCCCTTTCATCGTGACGTACTTCTGGGGCGGTATTCTCGTAACTGCCCCTTTTGAAAACGTCCCTTTTGAGTCCCTTTCATCGTGACGTACTTCCGGTTAAGCAATGGGTGTTGGCAATAGGTTTGCCGCGCTTGCGTTACGTCACTTCCGGTAGTTTGCTTTTAGCCAATCAGGGTTCGCCAAAAGGGACATTTTTGAAAGGGACGCAAAAGGGACAAAACTCGAGAATACCGCCCCTGGTGGCATTTTAAATTTGCAGTTGGGATCGATGAAAGATAGCGGCCCGTAATGACGTGATACGTCATCCCAGGCTCCACGCTGTATGTTCCATGCCACGCTGGATGCAAGTACAAATGCTTCTTTCCTGGAGAATTGTATAGCTATTGCCGATGCCTGATGCTTATGCGCAACGGATGCAGCAATGTCCGCCTTCACATTGCCAGTTATCCCACAATAGGCTGGAATCCACTGAACTGCAATGTGATGGTGCGCTTGTAGAGCTTGGAGATGTAAAGCGTGTATGTCAGACACAAGCTGGTCTTTTGGAAAATACGCTAGACATTGAAGGGCAGCCCTTGAGTCTTCGAAGATGGTCCACTCTCGTGCGGGTTGCTTGACGATATGAGCGAAAGCCGCCCTCAGAGCTGCAAGTTCGGTAGCCGTAGTTGACGTTTTGTCACTGAGCATGGCACTGATGGTGGTACGTGATGACGGAATCCACACCCCAATTGTGGATGATGTTGATGACACCGACCCATCAGTGTGCACATGAGTGTGGTCGCTTTATATCCGCTAAAAGAGAACCACTATACTCTTATGGCAGACGTTCCGATACGTAGCAGCCTATTCATAAAATTCGAACGCCGTCTGACGGCACTCTAGACGTGCGTTTTTACAAAGCCTTTTCGTGATGCCTCAGAGGTAAGTTTTTTGTAGAACTGTTAAGTATATTTTTCAAAACATTAGTAATCAGTTGAAAAGATAGCTCTTCGTGCTGGAAATGACGCGCACTGACGCATCCATGTGCCTTTTCCGTGTGCCTTTTCAGTAAGTCTTTACGGTACCGAAACGACTTACCGAAACGGTTGTGTACCGCTACGCCAGCGTACCGAACAGTCCGTGTACCTGAAGGCCCACGTACTGAAAAGACTGTACTGAAAATGTCACGGACGGTATCCAACAAGCGATTAAAAGGGAAAAAAATATTTTCAAGGAAATTACGAGTTTTTTCCCTTTTGCTGACCTTGGAAGCGGAGCCTGCAACACACGAAAAAAGAAACGTACAATACCTATAGCTTTCATTTATTTGCAGACGCTCAAGGAAGAATCCTAACAACTATGTAGTTGGTGAAAGTAATTTACACTTGAAAATTTCTCTCTAATCTATGCAGAACCTTTCCCAACACTAAAAAAATATCAGCATGGAGGGCCTAAATTGTCGGCTGAAAACCGTATAGGTGCTGGGTTTTAGTACATAATTTGCCACAAGTTCCTCAGAATTCAGGTTATTAAACACGTGTATTGCATACATAACTATCCTGTTTATAATACTGAAGTTGCACTAACAATTTTCCGGAGAAAAAATACCTAGAAACCAAACCATCATTGCCATCACCATCATCAACAACCCATTTAGGTCCACTGCACAACGAAAGCCTCTCCAATTGACCTCTACGTGCTCCTGTCCTGCGCGGTGCGAGTCCATTCTTTGCCTCCGAATTGTCTTATTTCTTCTCTATATCTAGTTAATGGCCTTCCCCTTCTTCTAGTACCCTCTCTAGATATCCATTCTGTTACAATACCTCTGTTACTCTGCTCCACTACCTCCCGCATTCGTATACTCACCGACTCCAAAACGGCTATTGACGAATTCAACAAGGCTTTCTCTGACCATCCTACTGTCCACCAGATTCAAGCTATGGTCAACATACTCAGTCTGAACGGCACTAAAACTCGCCTGGCATGGGTAGCGGGACACATGATTCAGGGACATGGCAACCAGACCCCGCACTCCGCGGCTAGGGAGAGCCTCCTCGTAACCCTTCCGCTGGATGACCAATCCCCTGCTGCTGTCTCGCCCACCTCCTTTCGCCTGCAACTGGACCACGCTCGCCACGCGCGCCGATGCCGCCTAGCATCAAGCCCTCCGCTTGGCTACCTCAACGGCGTCCCTTTTCTACCACGCCCAGCCGAAATTTTCATTGGTAAGACTCTTGCCAATGCTGCTCTCACCCCTCACATCATAGCCAAATGGATTCGCCCTGGGACGTCACCACCACCACGTTGTCCACGCTGTTCAGCGGCTTCTATCGCGGACCTAAACCATTTATTCTGGCACTGTGCTACATTCTCAGACCATCGATATATTCTCGAACGTGCACTGTCAAATGGTTCTCCACCAGATAATCCACCATACCATGACCCCCAATTCGTCGCCGCGCTAGGTACTTTTTCCCTTGAGAGCGGTCTGGCTCGAGTAGTGTGAGCCGGGGCCGACAACCCACTCGGCCCCTCAAACTGGACTATTAGTGCCTCACTTGGAAGCTGCCTGCACGACCCTTGAAGATTCAAAAAGTGTTATTTTTCCCTCCCTGATATTCCCATTTCCCCCCTCTGGCCAACCGGTCTTCCCTTCCCAATGAAGGACACTACTACTACGACTACTACTACTACTACTACTACTACTACTACTACTACTACTGTTACCCTCATGGTCCACGTGCTGTCGGTTCGCTTCACTGCATAGCCAGCCCAAATGCATATTTTTTTTTAATTTGAACTATGATATCTTCTACTTTAGTTTGCTCCGTAATCAAGGAGGCTTGCTTCCTGTCCCTAACCGTTACTACCAAACAAGCGACGCCCAAAAGGAAATCCTCTGGGAGGCATGGTGAACCGCAAGCCTCCACGTAAGTCCAGAACCCTCCATTATTTTTCTTCAGACCATTCTTCAGTTATGTTTTTTTTTTCTCATCCCATATTCGTCTCTCGCCGTTCCATCATCTAGAGGGCAAAAAATTACGCTGTCGACAGCTGCGTTTTAGGTGACTAAGATTTCTCTTCCGTCTCCTTGAATCGTAAAATGCTGCGCACAGTATTTTACGATTGATTGATTGATTGACTGACTGATTGATTGATTGATTGTATGGTTTAACGCGCCGACGCAACGCAGGCAATGAGGCGCGCCGTAGTGGAGGGCTCCGGATTAAGTTTGACCACCTGGGGATCTTTAACGTGCGCCGAAATATCGTACACACGGGCGTTTTTGCTTTTCCCCTCCATCGGAAAAGCGGCCTGCGCGGCCGGGAATCGATCGAACCCGCGATTTCGTGCTCAGGTTTTTTTTTTTTTAAGTGAATGCACTTTATAAGCGACCCCGAACCTTCCGCCGTCCGCATAGCAACAGCTGCGGGTGCGCGCGCTTTTCGTCTTCCTTAGCAACGGGGGGAGATGGGCGCGCGTTGCCTGGCCGCTGACATGGCACATACCCACGTGGGAGATTGGCCAGGAGTAAGTGCGAATGCACTTCTTAAGCGAGCCTGAATCGTCGCGCTCGCATAGCGCCTCCTCTCCCCCCTCGCCTACTCTCCTAAAGCCCCTTTACTACTCTCCAGCTCGCAACACCCTCTCTCGGCGCGCCAGCCAGGCCACTACACTATATAAAAAAAAACAGCATCCGGCGCCAGGTTTCGATCTGCGGACTTTGCGGCCGCAGTGCGACGCTCTACCGACTAAGCCACGGACGCGACGTTGATATCAGTGTTAGTAACGCGCCTTATATCTTTAACGCATTCAAACTACGTCGTCAGCGGCGTGCGTTGGCGACTCAGCGGCGTTATAGCGGCTTGATAACTGCGTGGTGTACACGTGATACTACAAACCCGCTAGTTCTGCATTCTCTCACGTGACTGCGCCTCCTCTCCCTTCACTCCGGTCGGCGCTTCGCAGCTGCGGTGCGCTGCGGTGCGGTGCGCTCCTCCTCTCGAACATACACGTTAATTCACCAAGATTTCCGCAGAGGGACAAACGAGGCGTGTTAAGCCGAACGTGATCACGAGGGGGTGTTAATGTAACTAACGGGCAAAATGCCACCAAACTTCAACAAACTCCCCCTCATAGCATCACCCCGTGCTTCGCACTTCCTCATACTCCCCTTCGGGGAAATGCGGGGGAATTTTTTAGGATTCATGATGCATGAATCGATTATGATGCATGAACGCGCGCGCTCATGCATCAAAGCTCTAAGTCCAACTGGTCACAATACGGCCGCTGATAAAGGCTTTATTTCTGCGCGTAAATATTAACAAATGAAGCATGAATTTCTCATTCTCTTTTTCGTTTCAGTGTTTTGGCCGCCCGCGTAGATTGTATTTTGCAAAATCATAAACAGGAACACCGGCACATATTCATGATAAGTGATCGTATCCTAAAGGTGGTACGGTTTGTATTGTGTGTCTTAAGCACGCGTGATGAGCCTTTCAGTTGTGGATGTCCTCACACTGCAATGGCAACCTCATGTTCCCTAGGCGTCGTCCCCCCATCCCATCCCCTCATACTTTTTTTTTTTGCTTGTCGCTTGAGCATCTTCCCGCAGACGGTTCTGTTCCTGTTCTTTCCAACAGCTGTCTTCTAAGCCCAATTCTTGCACCGTCTTCTCAAGTTAAAGCGAAATTTCCTGCTCGAACATCTCCCATTACAGATATCCTCTCCTCCCGGTCTCTGGCTTTTCTAATGACAAATGCGACAAGGAGATTTCTTATTGTTATTTCAAGTCTTCTTTACTGGCCGCACCACCGCACAAAATTTCTTGTGTTATCTGCTTTTCATCGCGCAAATTGCAGGTAACCCAACTTCGTATAACAAAAAAAAAGAAAACATAAGCCTTAATAATCCCTGTCGTTTGCTGGACTGTGTTTCAATGAATTATACAGGACTTCGCTGATTAATCCTCGCAATAGCTGTCACAATCAGCGTTTCTTTTGACGCGCTACAACTCCGAGATTGGAAGCTTTGCCTGGACTCATCCGTTAGTAATATATTCGCTTTATCTGAACAAATTTTGTCATCAACGAAAAAGTAAATGTAAGTTAAGAACAACGCTCTGAATTATTGCTTTGTGCTTACTTTTTAGAAATTGCATTGTGCGATCTTCAGGACTAGTTTATAATTTTGTTTATAGTTATGTGAAGCCCCCTGTTTAATATTACGCTTCTTTTAAAAGATAGGGCTTTCAGCAGAAGAGAATTACAATTGATTGTTTTTTATATGGACAGTATGAAATTAAACGGGAGCAGACCATAGGCTGACGCAACACACTAAGGTGCCCTTCACTGCAGAATAGCGAGCTAGGCCGCGTCGGCCGCGAAATTTATGTGGCTCCCAAACTCAAAAAAAAAAGAGGTTACTGCCGCTAAGCCCTAAGCAGACGTTGTACGAAACAGCGATAGTGCATGGAATAAATATAAATAACAAAAGAAGAACCGCCTTGTTGTGACACAGACGATATCTAACCGCAGTGGGCGGAGGTTCAGGAACTGTTTCGCAATCTGTCGGATAAACATCCACCGTTGCTGCCTTCAAAAGTGTTTTGAAAGGTTGCCCGTATTCGAGCATCGCGCAGAATGCTTTGTCTTCGCTAAATACGCAACCCTGCCTATACTTTAGGTGGATGTACGGTCATTTCAACCTACTAATGGCTGCCGTCGTTTGATAGCATATCTGCAATGACTTAAAAGGCAGTTTTCGCATAAAAACAAAGAAGCAAAGTCCCTGATTATGAACAGATACCCGTGATATTGCGTTTTAAATGTCAATTAGGGCGGTGGCGGGGCCAGTGCCGCAACGGGGCAGCTCGGGAAGCGGCGGAGCACGAACCCGCCCTGCAGTGAAGCAGCGGTTTTTCTCCTCTTATCGCGGTCCTTATCACCAGCGTTTTTCGTAGATTTCCCAACGCTTACGTTGCCGCGTCACCGCAAATACCGTGCCTGACACGTAAAATATATTTTTTATGAAACAACAAGAAATTGGGAATATAATTAGTGTCTGACTTTTGTTTAATTTAGGAAATTGACAACCACTGAATTGTAACGATAAAATGTGAACGCGTACGCACAACTGCCAGGAGTTTGTTTCAAAGTAGAAATTATACTAGCGAGGCCGGGGAATATTTTTTTTATGAGTACTGGGACATGATTATTAGACCCGCCGCCCTGGCTCAGTTGCTAAGGCGTTGTGCTGCTGAGCACGAGGACGGGGGTTCAATTTCCGGCCGCGGCGGCTGCTTTTCTAATGGAGGCGACAAGCGAAAACGCCCGTGTGTCCGAGATTTCGGCGCACGTTAAAGATCCCCAGGTGGTCAAAATTAGTCCGGAGCCCTCCGCTATAGCACTCCTCATCGACTGCGTTGCGTCGGCGCAATAAACTCTACAGTCAACGAATTAAAATTGGTAAATAGATCCCAATTTTTTTTTTTTTTGAAATTATTGTGGCACGATAAATGTGATAGAGGTGATACACGCTGCACAAGGAGAAAAACTACGCCACGCGGAAGCCGGAAAGGCGGAAGAAGTCCCCGAAGGGTGTCTTCGTCTTAATGCTCCTGAATGACGAATCGAAGTGGCCTAGTGTGCAAATTCGATTAATGTCGTGGCCAAGCATTCAACTTGAGTGAAAAGGGGCATCTGCGCAGGGACTTCGCGAAATCAAAAACGCCTTGCACGGCTATTTTTTAAGTCAAATCATAAGTTGGGCTTCGTCATTCGTCCAAGTTGCACACTTGGTCACTTCGATTGGTGATTCTGGTGAAGTATTGGTCATTCTGGTGAAATGGTCATTCACCATTCGATGGTGAAGTATCTCTTTCAGGACTTCTTTGAGTGCACCCTCCTCTTTATAATGTCAGTCACTGCGCATTCTGTGCAGCTGTCGTAATCCCCATTCGCGCGTACAGCAGCTTCAGTTCTTAGTATGCTCCTTTATCCGGCCGCTTTATATATGGTTCTCTAATACTCCCGGTACCATGGTAGAAAGGAAGCGGTGGAGTGCGAGACGACACGCTGCGGAACGTTACCGCAAGCAGCACAACAACGCGTTGCCTGCCAACTCGCTTTCTTGCTCACGAAAACATCCCTTTATTGAGAAGCTTCATGCTCTGATTAAACGAAAATATCTAGCAACGATCTTTTGCGGTCGTGCAGCACTCTTTCGCTCTGTGATATTCAGTGACAGGCTTCACACGCAACAGGTGCGATTTTACCAACGCTCCCCCGCCAAAGCATGATGGCGGGGCCCGGGATAGCGAAGGAGGTAGGCAGCAAGGCAGGGGAAACAGATTGCCCGACGAACTGGTGTGGCAATAAAAGAAATGAGCAAACGGGCGGCTCTCAGCCATTATCGCCTTGCAGGAACATCCAGAGACAGCGTCCTACAGGTATCGCCTCTGTAATACTGTGGCAGGCAGCGGCAGTTTTCGCAGAACACGAATGTCGTCTTGACGTGAGTAGCAAGATATCGCGTCGAAAAAATTACCCCGTCTGATCTCACCCACCCCCCTTGCGTATCATCTCTGTTTGTAGGTTCAGACGCTGCAGCTCGTTTTTTACACGCGGAAAGCTGAGAAAGCTTTCGAGAGCATTTATGGTGCAAAGAAGCACCAATATGATTTCCCCTTCCTAACTGAACCACCATCATCTGTTGGGCTTCTACGTTGCACGGTAATGAATGGGACCAAAGAGTCACACGTTCGTGAAGCGAAACTTTCGAAAGCTCCGTTTGATCTCACTCTCTGTCGGAAACAAGATTCGTGGCGATAATTAGTTTAAAGACGATTGACTTAGCTTTAAGGTAGCGCCCTGAATCTGGTTTCTGACAGAGAGTGAGATCAAACGGAGCTTTCGAAAGTTTCGCTTCACGAACGTGTGACTCTTTGGTCCCATTCATTACCGTGCAACGTAGAAGGCCAATAGAGGATCGCTGCCACTTCGACCGACTTGCAGCGCAAGCTGTTGCCCGCTCTATCGATCTTTGCCGCAAACATAACTTGCTTAGAATTCCCGATCAGTTCTGTCGCAAACGAGGGGGCGGCTTCTTGAAGAGACAGCACCCACGCGTCTCCACTACATGGTTTCAGCCGCGAGAACAAGCGAAGAACAAGTTCGGAGGGGTGGCCGGAGACGGACCTTCAAAAGTCGCCGCCAGAGCCGGGTACCGGAGGCCATAAGGTTCACCTGGTGCTCTTTCTTTGTAGTTGCGCTACTAACAGCGGCACAAAATAGTCCTGCCGTCGAACGAAATCGAAATTGCGCTGTGAGATACATCCAGCATTTCCTAGCCGATGGCGCTTGAGATAAACTAGGCCAGTAGAAACAGCAGGACGGTTTAAGCGATGGTTCGATCAGGAGGAGCAGCAGGGTAACCCCTCTTTTTTTTGGACGGGAACTTACTAGGCTATGGTAAGGCTTTGCCAGTGTAGCTGGATAGTTCCAGTGTGCCGGCTGATGGAAAGGAAAAAGCCCTGTCTCAGCCATGCGTGAAGTGCGTTCTCCGTTTCTCGGGGTTTTACGTTGCGCAACTCGCTGTGGCGCATACGATAGGCAAAGACGTCGCCATGTTGCCCCAGACTGCATCATATATTCACGCGACATTATATCCATCACCAAATTGCCATGCATGTACCCTGCATTGCCCTAATCATGCCCCGTCGCGCACTTCAGAAACGCATGCCCTCAAGGCTCCTTTCTCTCAATCCGTTCAGTCGAGCTGTGGGAGGATGCGCTCGGCACCAAGCACTTGCAGACTCAGAAGAGTCTCGCCGAAAGCGCTGCAATGGTCACCGACAGGCTGTGTCTGCCAGTCCACCTCACCCACCTACCCATACCTTCTTTCTCTCTCTCTCTCTATCTCTCTCTCTCTCTCTCTCTCTCTCTCTCTCTCTCTCTCCCTACTTACCCCCCCCCCACTCTGTCCTCTCTCTCCATCTCTCTTTCCATCTCTGGTCAATGTCGGCGACTCAATGCTCACCGCATTTTGCTCGGCCAGGCACATACGCCACTTCGACATAAGTGACACGCTGCCACGCGTTCTGAAGTCGTTTGAAACCAAGTTGAGCTCAAAAGTCTTAAATATGACGTTTGAAATTAGGGGTAGCCGTTTCTTTTCGTCATTTTCCGGTCCTACAAAAAGGCTGCATCTATTAGCTATCTGAATGCGGGGCGAGAACGTTTCATTCTGTAATTATAGTGTTTCTTCCGCCATCGAATGACCCATACCTCCCTCCCTCACACACACAAACGCCTACCACCACAAAAGAACAAATAAAAAGAGGCACACGGGGCATCAGCTGGCGAGCGCCTTGGGTACCTTAGCCTCCAGCGCGTTGTGGAAAGAAAGAAGAAAGAGCGCGAGCTCTGGCCGCGATCAATCCTAACGAGTTTAGCCAAATCAGCCGACCCCACAGTCATTGTAGAAGGGCCGCCGAAGCCACAGCTTCTGTCCGCAATGTAGGACAGTATGCACGCGCAGATTTCTCTCTTTTTTTCACGGTATTCGGTCGCTTCGCAGAATAACGAACATTCGGGATGTCCTACCCACTAAGAGAAAATCAGAACAAGTTTGCTCCACTAATGAAAGTGCTGAAGGGGGGATGGCGCGTGTGTTTTTAAGATGAAAGGGCGCCTTCTGATGGCACGGGCGCAGGAAACCAGGATTATCTTCGGTGGTGGAAATGGTGATAAGAACTGTCTGGCGCGCAACGCAAGAATAAGAGCTTATCACGAGGATGGAAAGAGGCAGTTGTATTAGCATACCAGGGGCGGAATTCTGTGTTGTCCATTTAATTCAAATTTCACGGTGTTCTCTTCAAGAGATCCCTGATTGGCTGAGGGCTGACGACACGAATTTGACGAACACAAGCGAGGTGGGACGTTGGTTTCTGTGCGGCAGTGGTGGCTACTTGCCTCGCAATTGACGCTGCGCCACGTCCTGAAACGCGTGCGAAATGAACATTTCTTGAAACGGTGAAAAAGTATAATTCAGGCCCACGAGTTTACACGCACGGCTTCTCAATAAACAGTATAGAAAGGTGTAACTCGACGCTGCAATGCAAAATTACTTGGGAAGTGTCACTTAATTTTATCGCATTGCGAACGTCAACACAGCGCACGCCAAGCCTAAGACGAGACGCATGTGCAACCCATGCGATTTTGCACTAATCCGATCCTACGGACTGTAGAGATTTTGTTTTGAAGTGATGCATTGTGCAAGAGTTAACCTCGATTTCACCGGGTGTTTCAAACGGCTTCCGCGAAGCAGCCAGGGAAAGGGTCGCCAAGTGTGGCACTTTCACGTTCAGAAGGACTGTAATTGGGCTAGTTGGTGCTTGTTCATGACTGAAAAAATACACTGCAAACACGATGAACTAGAAAAAGAAGGAAGACAGGACACGCGCTAGCTAGCAACTGAATTTTTTAATCCACAGGAAAGACATACATACACGTAGGATGATTTACATATAGCGCATTCATTTTCGCAAGCCGCACGTGTCCGCGCACAATAACACTGCCCTGGCTAGAAGGACAACCTCCCTATCAATAAGTCTGATAGAGGGTTTGCTAATGCATCTGCTGTTTTTCATAACATGAACCGCCTCCACAACCTTGCGGGTGAGCCGATGTTTGTGTTGATACAACACCTCAGTATCTTCAAAGCATGAGTTGCATTTGCACTTGCCACAGTGCGCGGATAGATGTGCACCTTCATCAGCCTTTATTTTGTTCCTGTGCTCGCGCAGGCGCACGTTGAGGCATCGGCATGTCTGGCCCACATACATCGAACCCCATGGTAAGGATAGGCAATAGACCACCCCTAGCCGGCACTGTTATTTGTCCACTGTTATTGTCCAGCACAATTATTTGTCCAGAAGTCGGGGTTATGCATTGGGGCAAGTGTTTCACCGCTGCAAAGTGATATCTTTTTGAGTACTTTGGACAGGATTCAGGACCGCAAACTGGCAAGGTTGCATGAAAAAGTGTACCGCTATGAGGATGGTTGCCTCATCTTTACACAGAAAGAGGGATGTGAAAAGGAGCTCTTTTAAAAGGAGCGAAACAGCACATTTGGTAAGCTTCCGTAAAAGGTTGACATAATATGCCACTTTCAAACTGGGCAGGTGCAGTACCCTGATATTTTCCCTATACACTCAAAATTCTAGCTCTTCAGCATTTATTCGTACCAGAACAGCCGGAATCGCGTACACCGATTTCAAGACATAAAGGAGCACACTTTTCCAAAGCCTCGAAACTTTCCAAAGCCTCGAAACTTTCCAAACTCGAAACTTTGCCAGCAGAACACCTAAAACGGCGTAGATTTAATGTGAATTTTCACTGATGCTGTATTTCCATCTAGTACAACTCAGTATGAAGCTCTGTGTTTGTACAAGCTGTGTGCATTCACCGTGGTGAAGCGGCAGAAGCCCAATAAGAGTGCTTTGGAGAAGCGAAGCAGCGTCACCTGGTGGCGGTGTCGCTTTCTAAGGCCCCAGATGATACCCGCAGTTCCCTCGGGTAGCTTTACCCCTGGGTGAACAAACAAGACCGCCTCTACGCTCCAGCCGTAAACGTCAGCGCAACCCAACTGCAGTAAAGAATCACGCGCGGCTGGAAAGCCAGCGCCAACCTCGGCATGCAGCGAGAATGCCCGAATGATAGACTGACGGAAAAACACAGTGCTCCACTGAGAACCGTCGCTCCCTGTAGCGCCATCACCACCAGCGAACACGTTGCCACTCCGAGTAAGAGGTGCCGTACGTTCATTTAGGACTCGTGTGCCAAGCCCCAGCACCCCCGTCCTCTGGTATGCATGTTTCATGGCGTTGGAAGGCTTAACACTTCAACTGAAAATTGTAGAAGTCGGGAAATAATTGTGTTCTTGCATGTGCGGCCGCACCCCGATAGACGAGTTGGAGCATCCCTTTCCGCGTAAGTGACGCGGGTATGAGAGGCCACTTTTACTCAGAAGGAGAGGCGGGAAAAAACCACACTTCCTGTACGCAACAAACCGCGCTGTTGGTTTCCTTTCACAATGACTTGCAATTCATTCGCCTCAGCCGCTTTGCCCGAATGAATGCGTGGAAATTTTCTCAGAATAGAATGCGTCGTATTGGTCGAATTTCATATCGTAAGTGCGGAACACCCGGTTGTTTCAGAAGCAACTCGTTTCCCTGACACACACCTTTTACATTTAACAGGAAAATACCAGACAAGTGGGATTCTAGCCTGCATTTTTTCGGTCGCTTTGTTCTATTGCACTATTGAGAAATTTGATGTTTTTTCTCAGGCATTTCGTGGCGTTAGTGTCTAGCGGTATGAAACGCCATGCTTCATCAGAGCAATGGAAGCTTCATTTTTTCCCTGCCGATAACTCATGTAATCCGTTGGGTATCCATATTGCTCGTTAATACACAGAGGCCTGCTAGTGAATGGTGATCCACACGGATAGGTGCGAAGTGGCTGTTGTGCTCGATGGGCTAGGACGTGATTACTAGACGCAGATGTCCGGTCGATTCTCTTTCAGGGGCTTCGAAGCAGCGCATAGCGGCGAAACAAAGGCTAAAGACGGGAAAGCCGTCAGTATTTTAAGTCGGCCAGTTAGCTTCGTCCAATGTAGCCAACAGTTACGTACGACCCCGTCCCGATTTCAAACACCTTGGGAACACGAGGAAACGTACCTACAAGTTTTGCTATTCTTGCGTAAATGAGGCTCAAGTGCACCTTTTGCCTATGCCTAGACATTAGCCGCTTCGATTTTCTCCCGTCTCGTAAGTGGATGATGCAATCGTAGAGAGCCGGCGTATCGGATGCAGTGACACAGCGGTCGGGTTGGCCCGGCAATTGTGCAACACTACCGCTGCTGGAACAGGCAGTGCAGCTAAGGTCGTAGCTCAAGCTCTACAGGACCCATAACGGTGGCCCACTTGTAAGCCGAGTGGAGGGGGCGACGGTAATACCTGAAGGAAAAAGGGAGGGGCCAAGAATGAAGGTCGCAAATCACTAAGCGGGCGCACATTTCTTTTGAAGGCCGGCGCCAAAGCTCGGTTAATGAAACAGCCAACGCCCGCTCGCTTTCCGCCCTTCTTGATAAAGTACCTTGAGGATCATTGACCAGTTCCATCCAATAAACCCCTCGGCATCACAACACCTCTCTTAGATTGGTAGTTCGGTTGAAGCAGCCTCTTCAAACGAAAAGGACGCCGATGAAGCCTGAGAAACACGACGGCCAAAGTGGATCTTTACGAGAAGCGCTTGATGCATT
Source organism: Haemaphysalis longicornis (assembly GCF_048455015.1). Lineage (NCBI taxonomy): Eukaryota > Metazoa > Arthropoda > Arachnida > Ixodida > Ixodidae > Haemaphysalis > Haemaphysalis longicornis. The sequence goes on from NW_027526422.1 coordinate 14,211,076, forward strand.
CCAGCAGAACATAGAAAACCCCTTTTATCGCCACTTCAGTGAAGGCACTCAGGATAATTTCGCGCGCCGTGCACCAAAACGAAACTGTCCCGAAAAAAATTCGGTGATGCTAGACAACTTGCAGTTAAGAAACTGCATAAACGCTTAGTGCGGAGTTATAAAACTTATGTTTTTGGATGTGATGTGTTTCACGTTATAAGCGAAATAACCGGTAAAACGGAAACATATTTGTTTTCGTTTCCTCAGTTTACGCTTCCGAATGGTATTTGCACACTTGTGTATGAGTGCCTTTTTCAGCTCCAACGGCTGTGCTAAAGCAAGCTAATAAACTCCGCGCCCGTACTACAGACGCCATTTGATTTGTATGCATGTGTGTGGGGGTGGCGGAGGGGTGGGGGAGGGGTGGGGGGGGGGGCATAAAAAAGCTACTTCACGTCCTTAATATAGCCACACTATGCTTCGACGTCGTCAAGAAGACAGCGCCTTACTACAATCAAAAGCATTGCGGGGGATGCTTAAAACTTCCCAAGAAAAGGTGGATTCCCCGCATAGTTGGGAATAGACTTAAGGTGAAGCTCTTATAGTGGCATACCTGGGTAAAATTAAAATCCGTGTGGCATTTTTTACAGCGTTATTTTTCTTTGCGTAGTTTCTGATATTTCAGAATGGTGAGCTTTGGCGAGTGTATCGAGAAATGAGAAGTAACGTTAAGCGTTCACCGTCTCAATATGCTCGGCAAAAAATTGGCCGCGTATCTGAGTATCTGCTCCAAATGTCGACGAAAGACGATAGCCCACTGGCGCCCCTACCATGTAAACTACTCCCTTCTCTTTCCTGCTCACCTCTCACGCCGTTCCTCTCCCGTCTCATTCCTCCCAAGGTAACACAGTAGAGGTTTGCTCAAGTCAATTTAAATTTACCGCGTCCTACTGCTCCAGGCCGGGCATCTCGATGTCACCGCTGCCATACGGTGGAGACGCGCGAGATTCAAGGCAGCTTACTACAATATTTATAGAACCACGTTGCCCTGCTGCACGTGCATTCCAAGCGGAACGTGGAACCTATCTACTGGAGCCTGTCGTTACTGTTCCCGTTTGACATGCACTTTATAAGCGACCCCAAACCATCCACCGCCGGCGTCGGCGGCTGCGGCTGCGTCCGCAGTGCTCCTCTATATTTAAAAATGAAACAGCATCCGGCGCCAGGTTTCGATCCGACGACTTTGCGGGCCGCAGCCCGACGCTCTACCGAATAAGCCACGGACGCGACGCTGATATCGGTGTCAGTAACGCGTCTTATATCTTTAACGCATTCAAACTACGTCGTCAGCGGCGTGCGTTGGCGACTCAGCGGCGTTATAGCGGCTTGATAACTGCGTGGTGTACACGTGATACTACAAACCCGATGGAAGAGATGGAAGAGAAGGCGGCGAGGCGGTGGGCTGCGGGGGCCGAGCGCAAGCGCCGCAAGCGGGCCGACAACCGTGCATTCGCACTTTCACATTCTCCCCCTCGGGGAAATGCGGGGGAATTTTTTTATGATACCGTCAGGAGCTAAAGTGGAGTGGACAACAGCAGGCGACGATTTTCTGCAGTTGATGCAGTATGTCATTCGATATCGCAAAAACCAAGCATCGCTGAATTTTATAATAAAGGTACACTGCAAATATCACTTATGAGGTGAGTTTCTGCCTGACATTTGCGTAATGTATGGTTCGTGTTCAACAATGTTGACAAGCATGAAGATTGCCGCCGGACTTAGACGTTCAGTTTTGGCTGTGGGTATATACGAATATTGCGCAGATGCAGTTTCACTTTGGCATGGTGGATAAATCGAGTCACAGACAGACAGACAGACAGACAGACAGACAGACAGACAGACAGACAGACAGACAGACAGACAGACAGACAGACAGACAGACAGACAGACAGACAGACAGACAGACAGACAGACAGACAGACAGACGGACGGATGGACGGACGGACGGACGGACGGACGGACCAAAATTTCTGCGTTTAAGTAGCCCAAAAAACACTATCGTCTTTAAAAGCCGCCAACTCCTAGCGCAGAGAGCATGATACACGCATGAAGTTTGGCTTCCCCGCGCGCTGTCTCGTGTAACTTTCCCGGTGCACTCTGCGCGAGTCACTTTCCGGGACCACGGGCGCGATACGAGGATGCCCGCCTTATCTATTGCAAGGTAAATGTTGACGGATGATGCATAAGCAAAACCTTTCTAAACTTTTAGCACTAGTGGAACGGCTTATTCGTGCCAGCATGTTCAGAAGAACGGAAATCTGAATTAATGCTTACAGCGCGAAAACTCAGCGAAGGACGAAAGAGAGTGGCTGCGCGGACAAGCGCTTCCAACTGATGATTTCATTTGGATACACAGATATGCAAGTATTAAGACATTTTCTGGGTTGCGCGAGAAACATGGAAACCAGACGGGCACTGCGGATAAGATAGATAAGCACCGTATATATACAAAACCTGCAAATAAACAGGCATGATACGGTGCTTAACTTTGTTATCTGCAGTGCATGTCTGGTTCCCATGTTTTTCGCGCAACCCGGATAATGTGTGAATACTTGTATATCTGTGTTCTCCAAATTAAATGATCAGTTGGGAATCAGCGATTGTCCGTGTAGCCACTCTCTTTCGTCTTTCTTCGGATTTTTCGCGCTGTAAGCATTAATTCAATGGAGTACCAAATTGGCGCCACTCTTACAGAAATCTGAGGCAGATCTGTGACACAACATACGCACGTAACCGAAAATATCAGCGTTTCTTTTATTATAAATACATGTTCTTAAATTTTTACAACATACAAATACGGTCAAAAAATGGCGCTGAGTACAGGCGGCATAAATGCATAAAAATTTGGTCCAAAACAGTGTAATGATACTGAATTGTCCGCTGGCATGTTTTCCTGTTTGGTTTTCGCTCTGTTTTTACCCCGCCTTTATTGAACGCCGTTTTTTACCCACACAGCCTATTTGCTTCGTTTTATCGTATATTTACTTTCTCATTGAAACTTTGTTGCTCAGTTAGTCGGCGAAAGAAGTTCTGAATTTCTTTGTTCGGTAATACTAACAGCTGCTCTTGCGAAGTCTTGCGAAGCGAGCTAAGCGTAATTGTAATTCTTAAAAAAATTCACCCAATAGAGGACGTAGGCCTCTTCCATACATGGAATTGACGGGATGAAAACATTAATAGCAAACTTTAATTTACTTTCAGTGCCGTATACCCCTCCCGAGACTGAAGAAGAAAAACTAAGACAACTTCAGTTTAGTCTGCACCTGAATAATGAAGTTCACTCCTGTTCTTTCCCAGCTTCATTCCGTAAATTGCAGTTTTAACGCTACAGCACTGGCGATACTCTTTCACTCTTTCCTTCGTGTCTGGAAGCACTGCAAAATCTACATTTACCGCCTGCACAGAGCGGGCACTTTGTGATTTTCTCGTCGTTCAGATGCGCCATCCGCTTTCTGTTTTGCTTTTGTTGCGTTTTTTTTTTTTTAGTGTGCGGACTCAAATGAAGAGAGATAGGGACCCGTTCAGCTGTCACCCTCCGATTGCTCCTGGAAAAGGGATGCAAAATCGACCGTGTGAGGTTTGAATGCGCCGTGACAGCCGCAAACACTGGGAAAAACTCGCAAGAGGTCTCAATTAACTGTCGGCAGCGTTTGGGCTTTGCCCAAACAGAACGCTCGAGCTGCTCGCAGGACCAGTAATTCCGTCCGCCAAGAAATTTGTGTGGATCTGCATCCGAAAAGGCGGCGTTACGCGGGGGCTTAGGGTAATGAAGCCGTCATCGGCGGCAAGAAAAGGCGTTTAGAAAAGTGTTCATTGCGGCATTTAAGTATGTTTACGTGATTTTAAGCTTAAAGTATTACGGATACTCCTGGCGACACTTATCAAAGACTTTTAACTATATCGTGTTATCGTCTTTCAGGGGCGAAGCCGCTTAGGGGTTCGGGCTGTCGGAGTCTCATGTCGTCATCGTCTTATGTCGTTGTTGTCTTATGTCGTCGTAGTATCATGCAGTCTCGGTACTAAAACTCAGGGACACTCGTTTTCCAACGCCTCGCGCTAGAACGTAACGAGCACTAAAAGAACACACCGGTACACTCGTTTTGCAACGCCTCGCGCTAGAACGTAATGGGTACTAAAGGAACACACCGGGACACTCGTTTTCCAATGCCTTGCGCTAGAACGTTTCATCTCCGTGCGCAAAAAGCGCACTAAAAGAACACACCGGGACCACCACTCTTCAATGCCTCGCGCTATAACTCGTCGTGCTTCAAAGACACGAGACTTACAGCAAATATGTATACCTCCACCCCCCAACGGTATCATCTTTGTGGGAAAAAACGCCAAGGCGCCAAAAATACACCTACACACTGCATTCTTCGCCCCTCCTTATGTTTCGCGTTATGGTTTATCTCCGTGGGAAAAAACGAGAAGGCGCGAAGAATGCACTTATACACTGCATGTTTCTCTCCTCGGAAGGTTTCACGTTACGGTTCACCTCCATGGGCAAAAACGCCAAGTCGCCAAGAATACTCTTATACACTGCCTGCTTCGCCCCTTCCCAGACTTCACGCTAGTGGATATGGTGCGAGATATTTCTTTCCTTTTGTTTCCTCGACTTCTGGAGCGAATTACTTCGACAGGCAGGCTGTCGCCTCCGCACACCATAACTTCCCCAAAATCAGAGTTCGCATGCAACTGTTCTACTCACATGTCGTCACTCTCGCCTCTCAAGCGTCAGCTCCCCATGAAACAAAGTCAGTATTATTCCGCCACAGCCAGCGTGCCGAGGTACATCAGTGGTTACGCCCTCGGCTCATGCTATGAACACGAGGGCTGACTCCCGTATGAAGTGAAATGTGTAACTGTGTTTTTATGTAGCCTTTACAATAGTGACATTTTGTGCGCTGACAACAACAACAACGCAGATTTTTCGCAGAACTCGGCACTCAAGGCCTTCGTCACAGCAAGGAGTGCAGTATGCATGCCATCACATTTTCTATATGGCCTCGTATTCAAAATATTGTCCTGCATAGATTCGTTGTACACGAGGAGGCACTGAGCAACACGCCTGGAATTGCGATTTGATGGCTGAACCAAACCGTTTTTTGAAACAAAACTAATTAATGCCCCTCATGGCGAGTAAGTTTTCACGATTAAGCCAATACCCGCTTCGAAAAAATTAAGGAGCCAAAAAAGTATCGTTTGAAAACCTATGTGAAAACAAAGGGACAATAAAACACGCAGCAGCCACCAAAACAGAAGCGGATACTCGGGCGTAACGATGGCTACGAATACGAATATTGGGCGCCTGCCTTTGCGGTATTTTGCAGGCACACCTCCAAATAGCCGTTTATAATCATCTAACCAATAAAGTAGCAGTGGGAGGTCATCACCAGAATGCCACCACCGAAATCAGAAGGCGATCGAACTTGCAGCGTTCGGATCCCTGTTTTCGTACAAAGAGGTGAAAGATCGGAAAGAAGGCAAGAAGAAAAAGAAGCCGGCTTACCGGCGGCGCAACCGACGAAAAATGGGCTTTCTCTTCCCCCTGACCGTCGTCACTCGAGCGTTGTAATTTTTAATAGAGGCTGAAAAAGGGGACCTACGATCAAAGAGGGCGCGGCGTGTCTCCGCTTGGAATCCACCTATAGCCTTTTCCCTTTCAATGGAATGCTATTCCCGTCTGGCTCTTCTGCTTGACGAGTCAGCTTGACTACGCCTCCTACCGAAACGAACTGCGCTGTCTTGAATTCTAGATGACTGAGCGCTGATTCAGAAGCGGTGCTTGCGTCATGGCTGGAGCTCGATGAACCGAATAAACACAGTCGAATTACTTTCAATCCGCAAGATGTACTTTCTGTTCAGAGAACATTTCTGAGGCGTAAGCGAACCGGAGTAAGTATTTTTACAGCGGCTGCTGAGGAGTTGAAGGCGGGCACTGAGCCACTGGACCGTGCAGTTTCAATTGCCTTTGCGAGCTCCCGCAGTTACTGCGCTAGCTTTCAGAAGGCGTACGACACTGACCTTAAGAGGGGACCGATTGTGTCAGGCAACGACTTTTAGATGCGACGGCATCTCATTCACTCGCCTTGTCCCTCCACACGGCGTTGTCTTTGTCCTTCCACACCCCTCCCCCATTCTCCTCGCCGCGCGAGCTGCACTCTCCGCCGCTCACCCCTCTCCTCTCCGATAGCGAACACTCTCTCGCGAGGGGCATTGGATTGGATTCGATTGGCTTGGCTTGGATTGGATTGGATTGGATTGGATTGGATTAAAGTGGATTGTGTTGGATTGTGTTGCGTCGCGTCATAGCCGCGGCAGGGGGTTCACGGCACGTTTCACGCGATGGGAGAATCAACCTAACGGAAACAACAACGGAACTCCCTATGCTTCGCATCTACACAGGGGTTCCCGCGAGGGGAGGTGGGAGTAATTTTTCTCCACCAATGCGGCGGATTTTAAAATGGCATTCTGTCTTCGCAAGCTTATCCCGGTCTCCTAGGTGTCCCGTTGGTTTTCTTATTCGGCTAAAATGGCACCGTTCATCCGAAAGCAGGAGAGTGATGCATTGCTTGGACGTCTGCGGGATGTCCTGCGTGGGTGGCGAGCGGGGAAGAGGGGTATAATCAAATAATTAGGCAATTATAAGTGTATTTTTAAGGTATTATAAGACGAACTTTTGCAGCGTTTTTGTTGTTTTCTGTCCAAGCAGATTCAAATCGTGCCGCGAGCGAGTTTCTATGGTGCTTTAGCTCCGTAGATGAGCGGAACGTCCCATCAAAAGGAAAGGGCTCACTTTTCATTTTTATGGGCAAGTTCAGCGTTAATTGTAAGCGGCAGCTCGATAAAAAAATTTGACAGGTACGTACTAAAAGCTCCAGCGAGTCGGTTCTGAATCTGTTTTCTGAACGTTCATTGCCGACTGATGATACTTAACGTTCCTTTTGTCGTTAATTGGACCTAACAACTCATACATGGGTGTTTCCAGAAACACCCATCATTGGCAAAAAGTAGAGAATTGCATTACGAACAGAGAAATTGTCCCATAAGATAACGAGACAGCAATAGACGTTCGTTATTTGCTGTGGTAATTAGTAGGGGCACGTATTCATACGATTGCAAACACACTCCTCTTCAGCGCACTTCGCACATTATTGAATTCTAAAGCCATTGAATTCTAAAAGCCATTGAATTCTAAAGCTTAGCCATTGTCCTCCTTGAAGACCATACCAGCTCCTCGTTTTGTTGGATGACACCTGACTGTCTCTCACGAGACGAGCTGTAGTGCGAAAGTCTAGTCGGAGTTGGCCGGCTGCGTGCACTGTCCTTGAGAGGGCATATCTTTCGACCTTTACGACTTTCTTTTCAAATTTAATTTCTGTTTGAACTATGATAGCAGTGTTTATTTGTATCTCGTTGTGAACGTCCCCTTTTGGTTGCCCTCTCGCTGCGTTCATCCCCAAGCTGGCGTAGCCAGGGCTGGCCTGACCAGTTCACATTGAAGAGCCCCCCCCCCTCTCTCTCTCTCTCTCTCTCTCTCTCTCTCTCTCTCTCTCTATCTATCTATCTATCTATCTATCTATCTATCTATCTATCTGTCTGTCTGTCTGTCTGTCTGTCTGTCTGTCTGTCTGGCTGTCTGTCTGTCTGTCTGTCTGTCTGTCTGTCTGTCTGTCTGTCTGTCTGTCTGTCTGTCTGTCTTTCTGTCTGTCTGTCTGTCTGTCTGTCTGTGTATTGAGTGTTTACTCATTTTCGAAAGTGTTTTCAGGGGAGCGCGAAAGGTCTTGACTACCCGATTCCTGTTTTCAGTAATGTCAAGAGATACTGTGTGGCCGCCACTGCAGATTTTCAAGAAGTGTAATCCCGCCGATCATTGGAGATTTTTAGCTTAGGGGCTAGCGTACGCTAACGCTACGGCGGCGGGTTACCAGGACCCGACTGTGCATGCGTGCGCTGGGACGGTGAGGGGGTCGCCCCCCACCGGAACGAATGCGCGGGCTTGGTGACGCATGGGTGTCCGTCCCTGCGGAATAAATGGGCGCCTGCCCAGTAGGGTCCCGCCGCCCGCCGCCGTAGCGTTAGCGTACGCTAGCAGCTGTGCTAGAGCTCCCTATTGCCTCTCCCTACGTTAGTGAGGAGATATGTTTCCAAACTTACTCCTCAAACACCTCTTCTTTCCCACCAAATATCCTAGTAACTGCCCGACTTGTAATAGCGCCATTTCCACGCCTTACGTTCAGTAATAGAGTGCCTCGGACCACCAGGCGGGCCCACCTCTAAACGCGTTCGGCCGGCTGCGCTTGTCTATCCTTGCAGTTCATTTTAAATAAGTTTCGACGTTTTGCGTGTCGAATTTGGTACGTCACATCAGCCAAGGACATGCTTCCTGCGGCGGGCGCAGCCCCGCCGCGTATTCCCAAACCATATCCCGTAGGGGCCCAGGCCGACCACACCCCCTAAGCAGGGGCGCAGCCAAAGAGGTTAAAATAATTGCAATTTTTTAACCTCCTTGGACGCAGCACCATGACGTCTCTACATATATGTGCGCGACTTCATGCGAGGTGGATTTTTTCTTTTTCCCCCTCCCCTTGTTTCGACTGCTTGGCAGGCGGCCGATGGTTTCGCTCCGTGGGCGGGGCTGGCCTGCGGTGCTGGGGAAGCTGACGCACATGTGGTAGAAGCTAGCCTTTTGTACCTGAGCCCCTGATCTATCCGCGCTCTTCTCGCGCACCTGCAAGTTGACGCTGACCTCCGATCGTGTTCCTAAATAAGCGCTCGACTCGGTGCTCGAAGTGCGCGCGCGCGGATGGACGCTTTCACGCGCATGTGGCAAATATACACGGTCCGGAAAGCAAACACCCTCATTGAAAGCTCAATCTACAGCACAACAGAAGGGTATACAATTGAGTTGGGTGCTCTTTCACTATATATACACCTCAAAACACGATTCGGTGCTGCAGGTAAGGATTACAAGAAAGGCAGCCAATTACCCATGACTACATTTACAAACTGTCCTACTCTTGCAAAATATTACAGCTGCATGAGCTGCTACATTTTGGCACTTTCATAAGCACTATTACATTGAATTTCGTTAACATTAACTTGATTGCATTATTCTTTATCAGGAACAGTGCCACTAAGCAAAACATTGACATTTTGTTAACAGCAATGGAAGGTGTGAATCGTTCTTTCAAGGGTAATACATTGATAAGAAAGACACCAGCTCAAACGTACACGTTTTACACTCGGTCATGAATTCTGCATAATTTGCACTGCTGGTCATAACAATTTAGGGAAACAATATCGAAAATATATACCAACCAAGGGCTAAGTAATAGTTGGATTGTACAGCAACTGAAGTACTCGAGGAGTTTGATATATGTCTTCTGTACAGGGCTATTGACCATAGTCTCTTCACTGAAGCCACCAGGCCGAGTTTGATATCAGTAATGATGCGTGCTACCATTCACGCTGTTGCCAATGTCGATTAGTTATTTTTAACAATTTGTGCTTCATGCACACAGAGATTTTGCTGCATAAGATACGTTATTTATAAATAAACAGCTCCAGCAGGATCCGAATGGCGGTGACGCCCCCCCCCCCCCCCCCCCCCCCCGGTAATCGGGAAGGCACACCAAATCGTTACCACTTAATTTGGCTCTGTCCATTATTCGACCGTAATCGCAACCAGCTTTTAACTCTAGGTCCCGCCCCTGCGACTGAACAGGAACATGTTAGTCGGGTCCATGACGATCCCACCGCACTAGAAGCAATTACCGAGTACGCCCTTGAAAACAAACTCTACAAAATGGTGTAGCAGCCTGGCCGACTTCCCCGTTCGGTATACAATGTGAACTGTCTGCAGCGTGCACTGTTTTCAGTGTGAAGCGCATTGTCCACAGTGTGAACTGTACATTTAAGTGTGAACTGTGCGTTTTGCTGTCACTGACTGACTTTAATGTGTTCATTTTGCGATTAGGACCCCAAGACGGCAACTGTGTTCATTGTGCGAGTTGTGACCTTCCCCTTTTCTCGTCATCCTTGCTCCCCCAGGGCCCCATGTCCTCTCATTTATGCAGTGTCACACTCACTCAGATACGTATATTCTTTTCGCTGGGACTAATGAGTAGTTGCCCGTGAGCTTGAAGTCACGGTAGTCGCAGCAGAGATAAAACTCAGTAAAAAAGTTATCTCTTGGCGCACTATTCTTGCGATAGTGATCTCGGAGTCCAAATAGCGGCAAAAATTGTCACTTTTAGAGATCCACTGATGGGTATAGATGAGCAGCTTGTGTCTGTTTCTTGTGAAGCATTTTTAGCTACCACATACAGGGTGTTGCAACGATAACTGGAACACTTTAAAAATTTTTCCTGAGCGATCCGCCGCTCTGTTCACGCTCAAACTTCACACAAAGGTCGCATTTTGTGGTCTATTTTGTTTGACACCGGGAACAACAACGGTACTTACCTGTTTATTCTGAAAATAAATAAAAACGATTTTCGCCTATGGGAAAATGGCGGCGATTTGGACGTGCGAGCCCGAAAACCGGGTTTTCTGATCGTCTGTTAGCTCATTTCTAGGTGCATTTTCTGATCGTCTGCTGCACCATTTGGCTCCGTACGTGAATCGCTAACGTGCGTTTCACTCTGCAGGTGGTTCCGTCGTTCCAACATCAACTTGCGCTGGCTCGCACGTTCATATCAGCGGCCATTTTCCCATAGGCGAAAATCGTTTTCATTTATTTTCAGAATAAACAGGTAAGTACCGTTGTTGTTCCCGGTGTCAAACAAAATAGACCACAAAATGCGACCTTTGTGTGAAGTTTGAGCGCGAACAGAGCGGCGGATTGCTCAGGAAAAATTTTTAAAGTGTTCCAGTTATCGTTGCAACACCCTGTATATATATTTCTGTAGTGTCTGGCCTTTTAATTCGAAAGCATTGTGTCACAGCTCGTGCCTCAACTGTAAGCCACACACACACAAAAAAGTATACAAATGTATACACAAGAAATAGCGGGAATAAAAATATAAATAGTACAACACAAGTTGCCCGCGGAGCGAAACCATCGGCCGCCCGCAAAGCAGCCGAAACGAGGGGAGGGGAAAAAAAGAAAAAATCCACCTCGCATGAAGTCGCGCACATATAGGTAGAGACGTCACGGTGCTGCGTCCAAGGAGGTTAAAAAATTGCAATTTTTTAACCTCATTGGCTGCGCCCCTGCTTAGGGGGTGTGGTCGGCCTGGGCCCCTACGGGATATGGTTGGTGAATACGCAGCCCCGCCAGGGCTGCTGCCGGGCTCGCCTCCTAGTATGCTGCCAAGTGCTACGTCTGGATGTCACCTCTCTGGCCCCGTTCCGGGGGCTGCTACCGGTCACCTGGAGATGAACCCCTCTCATCAGGCAACCTCCGAAACGGCTTCTGAACACGCTCCTAACGTCTCTGAAGACGCCCCTAACACCTCCTCATTGGAATCGTCGCCGATACTAGCTGGTCAGGCAAGTCCCCTCTCATCTCCTTGCCCTTCTGACTAAGCGCTGCCGGACGATGAGGATGCCTTCTCAGACATGACAGATGCAACCTCTGCCACAATTATTTATGCTCAGGAAAACTCGAGGAGTACGGACGAGCAAGAAAATTTCCAGACCGTGATGCCTCCTAAACGGCGACGTGGCTCTAACAGACAGCATCTGCCTTTCAGTTGCCAGTCTATCATTAAATTTCCGAAGCACGTGCGTATATTAATTCTCAAACCCACAAAGGTGGAGAGCGTCATTACCCGTTTCAACCCGCTCGCTCTGAAAAGTGGCCTTGAGTCTATGGCACCAGATGGAGTCCTTCAAGTCAGGCCAAACTATCGGCTCAACCTTCTAGCAGAGGACACGCGCAACACTGACGCTACTGCACGTCTCCTGAAAAACCATTCAGGACATCCCTATCCAGGCGTATGAGCCTCGCTCGAGTGGTGCGGAGCAGGAGTGATCAGGGATGTTCCAGTTGATCTGTCGGACCCTGAAATCCTCGTAGCTCTGCGTCAGAAAGCACATGTCAAATCTGTGCGTCGTCTAGACAAGTTATCCAAGAGCGTGCGGATTTTATTTGCCACTGAAACAGCGCCTGAACATGTTTTCCTAGGCTACACGCGCTACCACGTATATCCTTATGTTGAGACGCCCAGGCAATGCACCAAGTGCCAGCGTTTTGGCCACGTGGCAACCATGTGTAGAATTCCGAGCCGCTGTGCTCGGTGCGGTGGCAGTCACGAAAGTTCTGCGTGTGACGCTGATAATCTTCGGTGCCCCAACTGTGGGAACAGTCACGAGTCGACGTTTGCCCGCTGTTCGGTCCTTCGGAAAGAGAAGGCCATACACAAGCTTAAGGGGGATAAAAACATTGACTACAAGTCAGCGAAGGCGACCCTGCATGAGCAGCGGAGGAAGGGTGCTGCCTGGAAAATGTCCTCTTCAGGAGCCCAGAAGGCCGCCAAAAGGCAACTGCCAGCCTCCAACACTTTAGATGCAAGCTTCGGCGATGGCTTCCCGCCCCTGCCTGCTTGCGGAACCGTGAAACCTGCGGCGCCCACTACAGCGACACCCATGCCGTCATCCGAGTCGGCATCCATGGAGACGTCGGAGTCGCTTCCTCCACCTGCAGCTGCGGCCTCAAGCGAGACAGCGCCTGCAGCTGCGTCGTCTATTGTGAAAGCGACAGCGGAGTCTTCCGGACAGCAGGCAAACCAAAAGAGGCCCAGGCGCCGTGTCCACCAAAACTCGGGCAACATTTTTACGCTCATCGTTTCAATTGTGGAGGCCGTTAGGGTTTTCCTGGCTCCGCTTTCATCTCCGGTGGCCAAGGGCATAGGTACAATCATTGACCTTGTATTGCCTCTCCTCACGCAATGGCGATAGGAGCTGTGACACCAAAAACTCTGGAAATACGGAACAAGGCCACTGTGTTTCAATGGAACGCATGCGGTCTTCGGAGCCGCCTTCCGGACTTCCGACGGTTCATACAGCAGCACCGCTTTCCAATTATCGCAATATCAGAGACGCGGTTACGCGCAAACATTCGGCTCTCTGGCTACACTGTTTTGCAGTCTAGAACAGGTGAGGCTCTTTCAAGAGTTCTGCTCGCGATCAGGAACGACCTGACGTACATGGAGCATACCTTGCCACGAGACGACACAAACGAATATGTCACAGCGACTATATAAAAGTTATGCTCAGCAGTTTACCCTTATCGCGGCATACATTCCACCTGATGCTGCATTTAACGTGGATCGGCTCCAGCACATTGTACGCACGACACCGGCACCGCACGTGTTAACTGGAGATTTTAACGCGCACCATCCCTCCTGGGGCAGCATTAAGACCACAATTAGAGGCAGGCGCCTCTTCGATGCGGCTTGCCGTAACGGCTTGGCTGTCATTAATACCGGCGAACCCACGTTCAGCCGAGGCGCAGTATCGAGCACACTAGATGTCACCATGGTCTCCCTCGGACTGTCACGTAGGGCCCAGTGGTACGTCGACATCGAGTCACATGGGAGCGATCACCTGTCTACATATATCTTGCTGGATGGTCTCTGTGGAAGCCCCTTCAATCAAGAAATTCGTTGCCCGAATTGGCCGCTGTATTCTGCTCTTATTGAGGAGCTCGATGGGAACTTTGAATCGTACAGCGACCTAATAGCCGCCATGACACGGCGAGAAGCTCCTGCACGAAGTTTTTCCGTCTAACCAGAGCTTGAAATGGGGCTAGTTTGTTTCTTACTCGGAACATTGCTGGCGCTAGGCGGGACAAGGACGACGAAGTGCGCTCCAGTTGTGTGTAATTCGTCGTCCTTGTCCCGCCTAGCGCCAGCAATGTTCCGAGTTTTCCGTCTACCCTCGAGGTTCTCTGTGGACGCTACACACACAACTTGGACCACAACTTGGTCCAACTTGGACGCTACTTGGACGCACAACTTGGACGCTACATAACTGACTCACACAACAGATACACTGAAGTCGCCCTGGCTAGGCTGCGGATAGGCCACACACATGTTACGCACTCCCACCTGCTCACTGGAACTTCGGGACCCACGTGTAGCAGGTGTGGAAAGGGCCTATCCGTAGTCCACATACTAATCACATGCAAGGCACTTGACACAACACGACACAAACATTTCCCTGAATTATACAGACGACACATTCCTTTGCACCCATCATACTTTTTAGCCGACGAACCAATGTTTTCTAGTCAACGTGTTTTTAAGTTTTTAGCTGAGGTAAACTTTCTGCAGCTCTTGTCATATCATGTGTAATCACCCTGGCCCTATACACCAGCCATCTCCATTGTCTTTTGTTTTGCATCACCTTTACTTTTAGTCACATGTTTTAGTACGTATGGTCTCATCATAATTCAGTAACTTCTTCTTTGGCGCTCTTTGCCCATAGTCGGCCTTGCGCCAATAAAACCCTACTATCATCATTCTCTGTGGCCGATGCGGAGTACCAAAGGCTCCGCGCGGTGCGTCGCAGGGCGGAAAGGCGTGCTCGCAAAACACGAACATTTGAAGATATACAAGCCGCTAGACGCGTACAGAGGCACGTACAGCGACATATGAAGAAATTGGCTAAGTGGTAATGGCAGTCGTTCTGCTCAAAATTAGACCCCCGAAAACCTCTTACGAGGATTTGGAGCTTAGTACGCAGCCTACGGGCACCACCTACTGCTCTGCATCCTTTCCTCTGTATCGCTTTGCGACAGAACCGCCGTGATCTAGACGTCGCTGAAGATTTCTGCGCCAAGGTCACAGCCTTGTCGGCTCCAGTCTTACTTGCCAGACTGACCGATGTCTCTCCGCCCTCTGCAAGTGTGACCGATGTCTCTCCGCCCTCTGCAAGTGTGACCGTCATGGACAAGCCATTCACAATGGCAGAACTATTTGCTGCCTTGTCTTTCCTAAACAAGGCCTCTGCACCGGGCCCAGATGGCATAAGCTATGCAGCTTTGTCACACCTTGGAGACAAAGCTAAGCGCTTCGTTCTCGGCACATACAACCACAGCTGAAAAACGGGCCGCCTCGAACCGGGCTGGAAGCGCGGTCGCCTTGTTCCCGTGCTTGTCCCGTGTGCTTATCTGCTTTTGTAGTGTCTGTATTAGTTTTTGTGTCTTCGTTTCCCTTCACTTCCGCACATCTCATGTTCATGTGGAGTAACAAGCCAAGCTCGCTGCCAGGCTGACTTCTCTTCATTCATTACAGGCATTCCTCCTCCTCACATCCACACCCTCTCTGCTTGGGAGGCTGCTCTAGGCAGCATTGGCCCGCAGGAAGGGCAATGGCTGATCGAACTAGCCCTCCGGGTAGCGTCCGCCATTGGAGCCCTGGAATGAGGACCCCACTCATCGTGGCTGTTCTTGCACCACCCAATGAGAGCAATAAATGTTTTCACCACCACAATCTCCACCTCGTAAGGAGCTGTGTGCGTGTTTGTCTGCGTGCGGGGTTGAAGGTATTCATTCTGAAGAGAATAATAGTAGATCGCTTAGATTTTCCTTGTGTTATTAGGAAAATAGTGTCTTTTTTGGTTCTCCCTCCAGTAACGTTACAAAACTCGCTTGGCTAGTGCGGAAGCCTTGCAGGCTGAGTTGCTGTCTACGCCAGGTGGGAGAAGATCATGTGGAGCTTCCATACGAAAACGCGCGAAATTAAAGGTACGAAGCCAGCACGTGCCTTGCTTCGGAGTATTTGCAAGGTCATCGTAAGACCACTGCCTTTCAAAAGTACAACGGGTATTTCACTGCACACTGCTATGACATCGACAGACGTCCACGGTCTCAGAACCTCTCTGAACGCAATGTTCGGGACTATACGCTATTCCGCATTCATTGTCTGCCTTGAAATTGCATAGCTTGGACATACACGGAAAACAAATTCAATGTTTTGACAAACTAAGTATCGCAGGACTGAGCGAAGAAACTTGTCGGATATTCTTAAAGGAGCCATGAAGAGAAAATACAACTTTGTTTAATTTGAAAGAACTAGGATTCAGTATCTCACTCAGCTCCATTAGAGCCACAAAAGATGTTTTTTTAGCGAAAAAAAAGCAAGAAGTATTTAAAAACTTTCAAATTTTGCGCCACAGTGACGTGTTATGAGCAAGAATGACGTCATACGGGCCAACAATAAAATATAATTTTCAGTGCGTTAACTGCCCGTTAGCATTCAAGTGATGCGGTCAAATGGAACTAGAGGCCCCATTACAGACGTCCAGTCATGTGTCGTCGCGACAGGTCGGTTAGGCTGCCGCCAATCGCACAAACAAGATTCCGTGACGTCATAGAAAAGTTGCGGGAAATTGGCTAGGGGGTCGCCATGGCTTCACACGTTTTCTTTAATATCTCCGTTATTCGTTCGAAGATTGCGATGATATTGGTGTCATTGTTATCGGGACTAAGCAGTCTTTCTAATAAACCCAACTTGTATTTTGTCTTCATGGCTCCTTTAATAAAGCAATTTACGTAAGCCACGTTTGAACGGTTGCGGTCTGGAACTCCTTCATTCCGCTTGAAGAGGCCACCCGGCATACAAAAGTCGATAAGAGTTAATGGTCACAGAAATGAACAACCTTCTGGCTTATTGCAAACTTAGAAGCCTTGTTCCTGAAAAATGGGTTCAGAAGGCGTAGCTTTGTTTGGCCATTTAGCCTGCGTAAAAGAAAAGGCACTCGCGATGAAGCAAGCCCATTAGGGCATTGCTTTAATTTTTTCAAAGCGGGAAATGGGAGAAAGGAAAGTTCAGCACCCTCGATAATGCTCTGGCCGCGATCTTCCGAGTGCAATTAGTGTCGAGTGGTGGAGCCTATCCATCTAGCGTGCCCTTCTGGCGTGCGATGGGAGCCACACATTATTAATTTCCCTGATGTACTCGGAGCCATCACAGCTGTTATTCAGTGCTTATCTAATTATCGGGGCAGCGAAATGCGGACAGGGCATCTCTATATCAGCGGAACCATCTCGCCGCTCAGCACTCTTCTTGTCGGCACGTTGCACAGTATAGGCGCTGCCGTTAACGCACTACTTTTCATTCTAAGTGCGCCGCAGTGTGCCTTTAAGTAAATAAGAACGCATTTCTTGACCAGTTATAGGTTAAGACAGTGCCTGATGCGCCATCCCAGCGTACAGAGGTGGCCGCGATAGGTTCCACTTTGTAAAGCAGCACGAGGGGAAAAATAATGTAAAGGGCACACCGGCTCTTCCTTTAACTCTTTCATGACATGATTGGCCGGCTACGAAGTCCGTCCCTGACGTCTAGTGATCTCCTCCGCTTCAACGAACCACTATCTTCCCCTGGATTTTGTTATCCCACCGTTGCCCTGGATGCCTTCTTTTTGTGGGCGTCGGTCTATCAGGCGTGATAAAAGTGGCCGTTGATAACACAAGCAGGGTGGGGACGCTTGCATAGATTGGATTAGGTGAACAGAGGCAACCAAGAGCAAGGGATATTTTAAAGCAAAAACTTTCTTAACGGTACCGATGGCGTTCTGTTATAAAACTAATGCATTTCAAGGTAGACCAGTTGGCCAACAGAAAAGCTCTGCTACCATCTGCGGACACACGGCGCTTGCGGGAAACCGCGCTTCCATCTTGTCGAAACGGTTACTTGGGAATCACGAAAAAGTAAGGATTCTAGACAAGACGATACAGGCATCCATCATGAAGAGGAAGTACAACAATATTCCTTTATCTTATAAAGCACATATCGTATGCATTTTGGTCCTTCGTAGATGCGTTTACGCAGAGCGTGGAAAATCGCCGCATGGGTGCGTCCTTTGTATGCGATTTGCGTCTTTGAAGGATTGACGATTTATTGGACGCACTTTTAGCTGCCGCGCTTCTGCATCTTTTTAAGGTGGGATTGATTCTGATGAATTCTGGGGCTTTAACGCGCCGACGCTACACAGCCGATGAGGAGCGCTGTAGTGGAGGGCTCCAGATTAATTTTGACCACCTGGGAATCTTTAACGCGCGCCGAAATCTCGAACACACAGGCGTTTTCGCTTTTCGCCTCCATCATATGAGCGCCCACCGTGACCGGGAATCGAACCCGCGTCCTTGGACTCAGCAGCACGACGCCACAGCCACTCAGTCACCATGGCGGGTTTTTTAGGAAGGGATGACAAATTTGTTTAGAGATACTTATGCCCCACACCACCATGATGCGCATAAGGGGGCTGGTGCTCATGAGGCGAACATCTGTGCCAAGTGCCTATAAAATGAGGGAGCACACCAGGTGCAACAAATGATTTGGGAAAGAAGCACGGTGATAGTATGATGTTGCGAAGGGGCGCCAGAGCTCCATGTATTGAATGTGCGCGAAAAATTTTCAAGGTGGACACCTTCAATGTCCCATTAAGAGAAAAGGCAGCGCCATCCTGGATGTTGTTGCGCCCAAAAGATAGTCATAAAGACACGTCACCAAGCTTGCGGCGCGAGCACCGAACCGGGATGGACGAACGATAGTACAGTTGATAAGAAAGAGCGCCGAGCTTGCGCATACAGGAATGCAGTTATGGAGGAAGAAAAAAGGGCGAGATGGCGGCACTGGAGAAACGTGAAGCTTTGGCATAAAGATTAAAATGGCTGCCGCCCCGGGTGTTCTGTACCACGTGACCCCGCCGTGTGAGAGCGCACCGGCTGCAGCCGAAGAAATGCCGGCATGAAGCTACAAGCAAAGATGCATCGTGGGTTACGTGCTGGGGCTGCCTTCGCTGGCTCAGGAAAAAAAAATAATTAGCAGTGGCTTAGCTCGGCTATGCCAGGATATATGTAGCGTGAGCTAAGGTTCAGCTGGCTATTCTTAGGTTTCCTGGTTGTCTAGGACTAGCTGATTATCATGCTTACTGCTGCTAAAACGATTTTCAATCCAATCCAATCCAATCCAATCCAATCCAATCCAGTCCAGTCCAGTCCAGTCCAGTCCAGTCCAATCCAGTCCAGTCCAGTCCAGTCCATTCCAGTCCATTCCAGTCACTGCAGCTCGCGCATGTGCAGCCCGGCTCTCCAGGAGCCACGCGAAACGGCTATCAAGCGGCTCCGGCGGACCGTCAGACTTGGCTACTGCGCAACGGAGGCGCACAACTGGGCACGCGCCGGCGCCAGTGCGTCTCCGCGGCTATGACGTCACTCCTCTGGAATGCGCAGACTGGCGAATGTGCAGACCCAATTCCCTACACACCCGTACTCCAATTGGATTGCCAATCCAATACACTAAAATCCAATTTAATTCATTCAAATCCAAATCCAGTCCAGTACAATACAATATGATTCAATCCAATCCAATGCTCCTCGCGCTTCTGCAGCACGGCCCTTCAAGGTCCACGCGAAACTGCTGAACCTCAGCCAGTGTAGCTTACCCTACAAAAAGAGCGAGAGAGCGGCGCCAACGGAGGTGGATTTGCGAAGGCTGGCTGTATGTCATGCCATCTCCTAAATTGTTTTAAGTGCTGAGCACTTTAGGCGCTCGCCTTGTCGTCCTAGCTCGCTCGCTCGACCCAAGTATATAGAGCACCAAGGCGGCGTCCCAGGGTAACGCTGTTGTTCGCGGCGTACACCAGAGGCTTCTAAAGCCAAGTTTTTGATATAGTCATAAGTGTTCGAAACTCGTGAAACGCTGGCGCTTGTCATGCATCTTCCCGTTGTTTAGCGGAAAGAACTCTATAGGTACATTTGAGGGAAAATATACATAATTAACCGACATCGCCCGAGTTCCTTTAGTTAAGGACGCCCGTTGGGTTGGTGTTTACGATATAAACGCAAAATGCGGCAGTGCAACGCCGGCACGCGCACCGGCACGCGCAGGGAGAAAAGCACAAAGAGAACAGAACTCCCGCTGGCGCAGTTTCAGGCAGGGGGCGCGTGAGCACTGCGAAGGCGGGAAGTTTGAATTGCATGGGGTGATAACAGTAAGCGGATAACGGCGGTATAGACCATTATGGCGAATCATTGCTCTGTACTTCCGACAGGTTTCATATTGAGTGGAACGTCTTTATTTTTTTCTTCCATAACTGCAAAGGTGTTCTGGAATCGCGCCAGAACACTGCAGGCCTGGATGTTCACAACACAGCCGCAACCTCACCGGGCGGCGCAGTAGTCCCAGAGAGCCGTGACACTCAACGTTGTGCACCGCTGTGCTTCCTAACGGCGCACCTGTCGCTTGCCCTCGGCGCTGGGGAAAAGCCGGTGTCAGCACTACTCCCAAAGTACTTTGTCCAGTTTACTCCTTCACCCGCGTTACTATAACGCTCTCGCAATACCTGCCCGTGAGTGGTTTTCTCTGCCGACGTTTCGTTTCATGGCAATCTGAAATTTCAGAGTAAAAAAGACGGTCGGCCGTAGTAAAGGTGTGGTCGCCATTTAATCAAGTCCGCAAAAATATAAGCGTAGCAAAAAATTGGCAGCCACGCCTCAACGGAGAGGGATGGGCGGTAGCCATGCCTTTACCGCTTTCTGCGGTAACAGCGGGGGCTGGAGTCAGCGCAGTGGGTGTGGGATACAGACACGCCGTTGTCGTTTCTTACAAATAGAACTGCTGGAATTTACGGGCATCACGAGGCAACGGACCGTGAAGAACCGCCGAGATATACTTGCCCTATCACGACACACGAAACAAAATAATGCACGGCCCGAACGTTTCTATTGTTTCGACTTTACTTCTGCATTTAGGCGCATTGTAATAAGTACCACTTTTGTTTCACGTTGCCCTGCCGACCATACTCTGCGGTCTCGTGGAAGACAACCCTACCGCTTTGAGTTATATTTACGTCTTTATTCTGGGGATTTTTAACATTGTCCGAAAAGGACCGCCCGCCTCTCCTCCAACCTTTTCGTGCCTGGGATGCTCAAGTTTCACGGCGGGGAGTGGCGAAAGCACAATCGCTGATGGGCTGAGCCCCTTATCTCCCGACAGAACAGGGGTGGGAAAATTCCTTTCTTCCCTTGCGCCCACGACGCCGTCTCGAAGCGGGATGCCGGACTAGCCGCTTAGCACGTTTTTCTGCCGTCCTTTGTTTTACGCAAGCGGCAGCTCCTGGTTCACCCATGCCGGGTTCGGTCGGGCCGTAACGGTTGATGGCGCCGCCTGATCGTGCGACCGACCATATAGCCCGGTTCTCTAGCGCCACTGTAGCACCACTGAAGCAGTGAAGGTCTCCCTCTCCACACTGGGCCCTTTATCTTTCAGCTGGCTGTTCCCTGTGTATGCACAATTTGGACTGCGTTTGATTTTAAGTCTTTTCTCTAACCTTATTTTTAACTCCAAGGCGGTCCCATCGCTGAGAAGAAAAATAGAAGACTTCTTTATATTTGAAAGTAAATTTTATAGTAAATGGCAGAATAACTTATACGCAATATCTTTCAGCAATAAAGCGAGGCCTTTCTCTTACTTTTATGTTGAGAGAGATAGAAATAGGACGTTTCAGACAGAAAGCGATTAGAACCTATAAAATAAGATGGGCCTAAAGCGCCGGACGCATGCCCAAAAAAGAAAAAAAAATTGCATAAATTCAGAGAATTGTCTACCAAATTGCAGACCTTCTTTCGCCCATGGTCGTGATGGTGAGTTTTTACATAGCCAACGAAATCTAGCTATTTTATTGCGTTATAATTTTCTGAGTTTATTTTCGCGGCGTGATGTAAATTCGCGCTATTAAGCGATTCGGTGCCTTATTATCCCCGAATATGTATTTTCACGCTAATGCAGGGTGTTAAGCGGTCGACTGGTCCACTTTCACATTTTATTTTAGCCGGAACTCTATGAAATCGGCTCGTTTGGGGCAGGAGTCCTATTTCCATCTTATTGCCATGGAACGCTTCCGAAACGTGGCTTTCCAGTAATGGTTGCGGGTCAAATCTGCTGTGAAAGCAAACAGTTCCTCGGGGCATTTGAGTCTGCTTACGTGTTACGAAGGCGAAAGCCTGGTGCCACCTATTAACAATTTTATTTTTTGCTGCTGCATCATAAGTGCTTGTCTTTTTTCGCCTTCATTTAATCGTCTTACAGCACAAATTACGTCAGCAAGCAGAACGGCATACGACACAGCTTCCCAGAATCAAGGCGCTGCGCGACTGTTCTGCACGTGTTCAACTCACTTATCATCACCTTAAGGTGCAATGCGGCACCCAATATTCTTCAACTTTTACGCTTCCGACTCTCAGTTTTGTGAATTTTGGGAAGCGAGCCTATAAGCCCCTCGAAGCTCCCTATTCTGGGTCTATCCATCAAGTGGGCGCGATTAAAGAAGGAAACAAATAACAAAGACGAAAGATTTCTTACCGAAATTCACCTTATTTCGGTTTGTGGACATGCGGGGCTCACATTCAATGCGACCTCAGCCTCTCTAGCAAGAATTGCAATCTCTGGGCCTGTTGTAGACGTCGTCGAACCGACACCTTTAATAACCGCTTGTAGGTACAGTAGGTTGTTAAAACTTTGAGAACAGCAAGAGTCAGTCTTATTGTCTTTAACATGGTTTAGTCATCTAAAATACTCATTAAGTCTGAATGGCGCCGTTCGCGCAACTTAGAGATTATTATTACAGCCCTACATTGTCGGGTACCCCAGTTAAATGGGTACTTACACAGGTCTCGTCTGGCGCCAACAGCTCTGTGCAGCTATTGTAACGAAGACGAGTCTGCCGAACACTACCTTTTGATATGTCGACGTTTTTCACGTCGTCTCGGACGTCAGTTCATGGAGGTGCCGCTTTGCAGTCTGGGGATATCCCTATCAGTGCCGACTCTACTTTCATTCGGGGCTTCCGAAACGGGATTCTGCCGCCGGGATGTATGCTCTGCCCTCCTGGTCTTCATTGAAAATTCCCATAGAATCACTTTATAATTTCGATTCGGCCTGGATAACCTCTCGGCCTTTCCTTTCGCTTTTCTCCTCTCGATTTGTTACTGCCACCTTTATTTTTCAGTTTTTTCGGTCGTTTTTGGAGCCAGAACTCTTTCCAACTAGTCTAAATTATCTTTTCTAAGCGCCTCGTAAATAAATAAAAACTCTATTTATTTTCACTGTGCTCTGTTGATTGGCTGATCTCCTGATTTGGTATGTGCCATGCCAAAAGGCGCAACATCAACAACAGATTTCGTTCTTCTGCTCACAACGTTGCTGGAAATCGAGCTCTTGCTTTGGAGACCCGGGTTCGAATCCCGTCGGATGACGCATGTGTTTTTCATTTATTTACTTTTTCCAACGGCAGTCTTTTCTTGGCTGGAAAACAACAACAACAGCGGCGCTTTTTCGCAGAATGCGGCACTTAGTGCTTTCGCCTTTATAAGGTCGGCAGCAGGCAAACACCCGTGTAACAAGCATTGCGCATTGCGTGATGCTAGAAAGTACGCAAACACTGCCATTTTTTAAAGCTCCGTTCAATGTTAGCGAGGTTCCTTCTAAATCCAGATTAATAAAGTCATGGGATTAGCTATAGAGGAGGTACTCCAAAATGGTGTCGCCAGAATCTGATCTCTTCATTTTTCTCAGCATATCTCTAGAATTTAAAAGTAATAAATTTACGCGTGTGAAAGATAACCGAATACGCTCTCGTAAAAGTAATTCGAGATTATAGCAGGGCTATCACGTGTTCGTAACGTTGCGGGAAATACACAAGAAATGCATGGCCTCCTTAAAAACAATGTTACAATTTCCCTTATTCGATTATGTTAAGGCCACCGCCATACATGACGCACACTGTGAAAATACGGCGTCGGCGGCAGCATCGGCATGACTACAATATGTATCAGAAATCCCTTAGGCTGAATGACATAGCCACTGCAATTTTCATTCCATTTGCTACGAACATGAGTGTACGCCACCCTTATGCACCAACGGCTCGGGATTGGAAAATTGCGTCATCCCGCCAGCAGCCACAAGTTAAGTTACACTTTGAGGTCCAACTTAGTCATTCAGTACCCGCAGCTTCACGTACTATGAGTTACCAGTCAAACGAATTCGCCACCGGTGATGACAGGCCGATTACACAAGTTCCCAACCCCCATTTTGACATACCAAGCCAAAACGATTGACTAGTGAGATCACAGGTGCCGCCAAACCGTCATGGCATATTCCCCAATTCGCTGCGACGTCAACATCTTATAGAATGAAGAAGGCGCTGAATCTGCATTCCGGAGCATAGCCATGACAAAGGGCTGCCCAGATCCCCACCATGCGATCCTGAAGAATGTTTACCCTCTCCAACAGCTTTTTTTAGAGCCCTGCATGGCATCCCAGAAACACATTGACGTTCCACGCGGCAGTTTAAATCGCCCCGCACACCTTTCAATGATTCAAAAGAATATTAAAGACGGGAGTCTTTCTTCGGCTACTTAAACTGGAAACTTTTGGTCTGTCAGCCTGTCCCTCAGTTCAACCGCCAAGTGAAGAGTTAAAAGAATCTTTGAACGAGACATTTGAATAGGCAAGGCATTTCTGAACTAATAAATCAGGTTCCATACGCCCTACTTGTCAACATTGCTATGCAGCAAAAAAATTCAGCATAGTCGACGCAAAACACGCTCACCTTTTAATGCAATAGACGTGGGCGTAATATTTGTGACAGCAAGGACAAAAAAAAAAACGCATGAAAAACAATATTTTAACCGCAAAATACAGAAAGGGGTCGGACTCAAGCATGGCGCTCGTGGCTGGAGAGCCCAAATAAAAAAAAAATGTCAGAGCAACTGTGACGCCAGCAGTATTAACGCGGGAAAATCGTTACGGTTTCAGCAAACCTCGGACTCGTTCGTCATGGACAGACAGAGACAGGAGTGGAACAGCGCGGTGGGTGGACAGTGGAGAGAGGAGGAGGCTGCTACATAGAGGACGTTGTAGAAGACTTCAGAAGACTGTAAAGACTTTAGAGGTTGTAGCAGTCTCTCGACATTTGCGGCGGAGGGACCATATACGCGGCCACTTTTTTCTTTTGTACTAATTCGTCCTCATAATTGTTATTTAGCCGCGCTACATGATATTGTTTATTACCTCAAAATATAGACGTAAAAAAATCTGACACGAGAAGTGTTTAAGCAGCAGTAGGCGGGCCACTCCCGTCGCCGCGCCGAGCCCCTTTTAGTTTGCGATCCGTAACTGCGTGTGCTCCGGAAGAAAAGAGCATGAAGCGCCGGAAGAAAGGCGAAAGAATGGTTTGACGCAACGGAAAGTGTCTCCCGAAGAACAAACTCAGTCAAAAACCTGACTGAGCGCATTCGTGTGGGTAGAGAAGAAAGAGGGGGGAGCTGTTGCATTGGAAAGAGCACATTTTCATCCAATCTTCTTCCGCAGCCTGCAGAGACTGTACATGGACATGATTCACCTTTCAAACAAACCAAACAAGCGGCCAAATGTTTTTGGGTACAGGGAACCAAGACATGCTCGAAGGTGTCAGGGCGTGCTGGCCGGAATGCATCCGAATTATACCGTTTCGTCATGCTGACGAAGCCAGAGCCGCATCAAGTGGTTTTAAAATAATCTATAAAGCAGCGGATACACTTTTAACAGCGGAGCTGTTGTTATCAGTCGTAAGTTCGGTGTCGCAAAAAAGCTCCCCGAGAGGTACGCTAACCGAGAGCATGTGAGCGCGCGCTTCGCGGCGACCGCCCCGCAGTTAAAAAAATCATGAGCTCATCCCCATACGCCTTGCCATTACTCGAATAGTGGAAAGGCGGGATCCGTCATCTCGCACCTATTACATTTACACCGACTCGCAAGCAGCGTACACCGCCTGCCGCGCAGGGGGAGCGGACTACTCCGTTCTTAACACAATTCGGAAAGAAGCCCGTCGCCTACGGGAGGAAGGCTACAACATAGTCATCAAATGGATTTCCGCACATGAGGGAATTACTGGGAACAAAAAGGCACACCAGGCAGCGCGCACCTTTGCTTGGATGCGCTGTCGTTTCCACTTCTTCGGCCATTTCCGGTGTTGCACACCCACCGTCGCCTCTAATAAATAGGGCCTAGACATGGCATCGTGCTCAATGCTATCGCCGCAGCGTTCTCCGGCACTTGACCAACCCCGAGGAAATATGTCGGCGACCACCCACCACTCTTCGAAGGATAGAGACGGTAATTCTTCTTACCCCAGCGCGGCTACACCTCATCAACCCTCGTTCATACGTGAACCCACAGCGCCCGTTATGACCCGCAAGAGGCACGACTGAACATCTTCTGTGGCATTGCCCTGCCTTTACCGCGGTTCGGGAGACTGCACTTCAGTCTCTCGGCGTACGCCGACCTGGTACCCTCCAGGAGTGGATCGATCCACCATCACACGTTTGACCATCGGACGCACTCCGGCTCTGGCGGGCTTTTCTTCAATATTTCAAGGACGAGACAGGACCCAGCCGTTTCTTTGCCGAGCCGACCTCGGGACCACCGCACCTCGAAGACCTGGACAGCGGCCCTCCTCCCCCTCCACCATTTAATCCCCCATTTCTGTCGCAAGGTTTATAACCTGTACAATGCAGAAATAAAGACGTAAAAAAAGAAGAAAACAAAGAAAATGCCGAGCTGGGGTCTTCGTCCGCGAGTTCTCAGTGTCGGGACCTTCGGCTTGCCGTGGTCTCCTCGCAGTATTGCTAGCGTTCACACACATACGGCTTCTTCGACGCATAAGACGATGACGACGACGACGACAACCACAACAAAAATAAATACTGAAACTCTACTATCTGTCCGTCAATGCCCACCTACAGCTTCGCCATGCAGGTCTTGCGCGTGAGCTCAAGCTTCCCCGAAATTTTTCTCCCCCAGGACACATGCAAATGGTGTGTACTGCCAGCTGCTTCACTGACCCACATGGCTTGGGCCTTCCATCTCAAACCCCATTCCGCCAACCCCGGATTCCACATCAGTAATTCCGAGCAGTGGGAGGCCGCGCTGCTCAGCTGCATTCCCGAAGTACAAGCTGCGGTCATCCAGCTGGCGGAAGACGCCGCCAGGGTCCATGGGCTCCTGGCCGCCGTCTGACGAAGCGCCCACCAGGAACCTCCCTCTCGGGTGGTTACGACAAATAAAGTTTTTTCTCTCTCTCCCTCTCTATCTCCCCAAAAAGAGTCAGCCTGCACATGACATGCTGGGATGGTTGGGTGCTTTTCGGAGCTGGGGCATGGACACGAAGGGCTGTTCCGTGCTCGGGGGTCTGCAGCACGATGAGGTTTGGTTTTATGTGAAACTGTGATGTCGTCCACTGCGCAGGGGGTTTGAAAGTGGGCAGTAGGTATTTTGGATGCTCCTTTTTTGTTGGGCTATTGGCTGAGGCATTGTGTTGCCGATCCCAAGGACGCTGGTTAGATGCCGGCCACGGGGACCATTTTTGAGGGCGAAACGAGAAGCAAAAACACCCATCTGTCGAAATTTCGATGCACGCTAAGTAGACCAGCTCGATCAAGATTAATCGGGAGCCTGCCACTATACGGTGCGCCTTGTAGCCCATGTGTAACTTCGGTGTGTTAAGACCCCAAAATTTGAACTTCACCGCTGTTGACATTTCCGTGCAAGAAGGTTAATGGAGGCTGCACTAGCCCCGTGGAGGGGGCAGAGTACTGAAGGAAAAGGGGGAAGTTGGGCAGTCCGATTTCTCTTATCAAAAGACTCCAGTAACCATTTTCTTATGTTTCCGTTTTTATGTTCAGCCTAACCAGTTCTGGCTTCAGGGTGGAGTATGTCTGAGCTCGGTTCGCAACAGGGTCTGGTCGGGGAGCGTTCAGTATTAGTCGTTGCTTGACCTTTTCCCTTTTCTTTTCTTTGGCCTCGGCACTTGTAAGCCATCGCTTGTAGGTTATGGGCGTGGTGTTATGACGCAGATACCGTGCGATCGGCTGCTTCATTGCCGGGGTTGCCTAGGGGCTGGGGGTCCACTTCAAAGCAAAATAAAAAGTGCTGATCTCACTTTCGGGCCGCAGTGGACTATAGCAATGAGGCAAGCGTTGATGTCGTCTTATTAAACGGCCCGGTCTCTTTGACTGTAGGATGTAATAATGTGGTTTGTCTGCAGTGAAAACTGATTGGGGCATGATAATTGGACTGATGATAGATGATAACGACGACCGTATGATAGATGATAATGACGCCCGTATGACCACCCTTATCGACGAGGGGTCATACAGGCCGCCTACTTACCCCTCTTCCCCACAGGAGGGGTGGCATTATATGATTTGATCAATGAAAAAGTAAGATTAGGAAAAAAGCACAAGAATGTGTGCAGCAGCATCCGCGAGAGACTCGTGAAGAGCCTGCGGCTATACAGGCAGCCACGAATCAGGATTTTCTGGGTGCTCTCGAGCGGAACGGACCGAACACAAGCGCGCTTGGGAAGCTTGGCACAGTCGGCACCGGCGAAGGAGAGCTTCACCACAGCTCAGGCGTATCGCCAATGGTCCCGGCAAACATGTTTTCAGCCGCATCCAGCGCATTACTGGTCACTCTGGCCAAGTGTGTGCGGGCTCGAGTCTAGGCGCACCCTTGTGAGTCTGAAAGAGCGCTGACGCTACTGCGGAGCCAGACAGGTCATTCTGATCAATAATCGACAAGTTGGTATAGAATACCTCGAAGGCGCCACGTGCGGATAGGGTAGATACTGAAGATGCGGGAAGTTGCGGATGAGCGCTTTCGCGCAGGTCGCTTGTATGCGTGTATGGATTTCTTGGAGTGCCTTGGAACGCCATCGATTGCCTAATAAGGTTGCCAATGTTACGGTATACAGGGTGTCCCAGCTATCATGCACCAAGATTTAAAAAAAGAGTAAAGGCGTAACTCGAAAGAAACCAGGTGCATAATGTTTGCAGTACCGTGAAGAAGCGGACAGTATTTTTTTCTTTAATGAGACTTGATTAACTAATTGTAATTAATTATCTAACTCGAGAAATACTGTCCTAATCACTAAAGTGTCAATGAGGCACTTGTAGGTAACCACGAGAGGCATCTAACTGCGGTATTTTCAGCGATGAACTAATTGCGTACACATTTATTCTGACTGATAAAGGAAACCCTCGAAATATGAAAAATACCACGTGACGGCGCCTCCGCGCGCACCGTAAAGCAACGCCCTCAAACAGGCTGCCTCTGAGTTAGCCAGAATAAAATAGACAAAAGAAAGAAAGAAGAAATTGCGACCGAGTTTGTTCCTTATCTGCACACGCGTCCCGCGAATCTTGCTGTTGGTGCACCTTCCATGAACGCTATTATCAAGGTGATGCGCTGTCTCTTCGGCCGGGTAACAGACGAAGCAGTTGCTTTCAATCAGCTTTGTTTGGGGACGCTGCTTTACAATGCGCGCGTATGCGTCGTCACGTGGTATTTTTCATATTTCGCGGGTTTCCTTTATCAGTCAGAATAAATGAGTACGTAATTAGTTCGTCGCAGAAAATAGCGCAGTTAGATGCCCCTCGTGGTTTCCTACAAGTGCCTCATTGACACATTAGTGATTAGGACAGTATTTCTCTATTTATATAATTAATTACAATTAATTAATTAAGTTTTATTAACGAAAAAATTACTCTCCGCTTCTTCACAGTACTGCAAACATTATGCACTAGGTTTTCTTCGACTTACGCAATTGCTCTTTTTTTTAAATCTTGGTGCATGATAGCTGGGACACCCTGTATATACTTCCAGGATGTGGGCTTCTGGGACGCCAAATCCCCGTGCCGCAATTATGCTCTCGATTGCGGACGCTACTCGAGGACGGCGGATTTGGCGACCTCCAACGCCTTTTAATGCAAAGTGGAAGGTGTAAAATGGCCGCAACAGTACAAAATCACGAGCCATTTTACTCTGTGAAGGTGGATGACACGCGACGCATTTTAGCGCATATAAAGAGATGGCACAGAATTTATGTGAAAGGTATCAGCAAATTTTGTGTTCTCTTGAGCGTTGACGGCGGTCATTCCAAAAAAGTACACATACATGGACGAACAAGCATTTATTTGTACTCTACTGATAATGAAAACCGTCCTAATTAACAACTATTCTATTTCTCATCCCTTAAATACACATGTTATGTACACGCTTGAGGCATAAGTCATGATTTCTTCTTTCAAATGCTGCCTATTATTAACTAATTTACTGAAGATGCATTTTTATAGCATGGGACGTATAAGCTCATTATCTATATAATGTTTTTAACTGCGTGCGGTTCTGGTCGTCATAGCGTGTGCACACACCGCAACGTTCCTTTTCCACGCATCGCGCTGAAAAACATTTCGAGATTCAGAGACACGCGGAGACTTAAGAAATTCTTGTTCGCTTACTTGTAAATAGAGAGTTTTAGCTAACCGTCTTCGGCCACTCAAGCCGGTCCCAGGACGCAAACGAGCGCGATGGCATCGAGTGGACCTTCCGGCAACAATCAACATCGCGTGGTCCGGCTATAACCATCCTGAGCGGAGTTCACCCTTCAGGGGTTCCACCCTTACCCTCCCCCTCTTATCTCCCACCTCCTCCCTCTCTCCTCCCTACTCTGCCTTCCTTCCTGATGCTGTGCCCCAGAAGAGCGCGCGCCGCCGGAAAAAAAACATGTTTGTACAGGAGTTCGAGAATAGTCACCTGAGAGAGCGAGAGAGAATGGTGTTAAAGGAGACTAACGACGTTAGCCTGCCACAGGCACTTACCTTGCTGCGCCAAATCTATGAGAAAAAAAAATCGACGAATTTGGTGAATGTCGTAGTGATGAATATGATGACGATGACGCGCATACGCGCGTAAAGCAGTTTACATACACTGATAAACTCCAGTTCTTCGCAGAAAGTCAGCAAAGCTTTTGCCGCTCGGGAAGCTAGATTAGGATTTTACCCGAACGCATAGTTTCATTCTCACAAAGGGCGTCTAGCGAAGAGCACTAATACCGCTGAATACCGCATAAATTCTCGTATGACGTAGTTTAATTTTTTTAAGAGTGTCCAATTGACGCAATACGCGGTGTTTAAGTTCAAGTGTAATAGTATAGGAAATGTTTGCTTAACGTAAGTACTACCTGCGTCAATAAAGATTGGGCGAAAATTGCAAAAAACTCTTAAGCGCAGCTTTTGAGGTAACTTAATTTTGTGATACAGCGCGGTAAACAATGTGGATTTCGATCATGACGATGGTGGCGCTGGGTCTCTCTTCGGACAGAACGTTTTGCAGCGGCTGCCGATAAAGCAATTGCACCTTGCGCACCGCTCATTTTACAGCAATAACTGTGTAAGGCTGCCTTCCCTGCAATTATATAGGTAGAATTGGTTAATGTATTTTAGAGTTTCCTCCGTGTTGCGAGACCGCCTTTCTAATACGGAGACCTCGGGGCAGTAGCTCGCGCCACCGCTTCTGATCCTCGTCTTACGGTGCTTGTTTCACAGCAGCCGCCACAGACGGAGCACCGCTTACCGTACACCCCTCCATTCCTTGTCTCACTCCCCCTCTCCCATGCCTTATCCTCACGCTGCATTCGTTCTCTCTTCCTTCTCTTCCCTTGTGGCGCTCCAGCCATACTGTCGTCATCCGCTGTGATCCACGCTTTTTCCCACAGGTTGGTTCCGTCGACATCTTCAAGCCTGGAGCGGACGAGTTGCGCAATTCCTTGGGCTTGTTCCACCACAACACTCCTGGTCTACCAGCTGAAGTACGCCAGGAGTTAAAACAGGCCATCCACTAGTTTTACAGATTACATTCCGACACGAAACGTGTGACATAAGATGTGGCATAATGCCAATGCAAGCTTTGTTTACATCTATATTGCGTCAAGGCATAGGTTGGACCTCCTGCTTTCAAGCCAGATTTGCCCTTTTCGGCGTAGCAGTCACTGAGTAAGGTTCATTTTGTTAAAGCACGCGCATTGCCGCTCACCGCATGCCAGATGATGCAAAAGAAAGTTGTGGAGCGGAGAAACACACGCAGCCTCCTCGGTTTTCAAGATGAGCTTTTAGCGTGCTGTGAAGGGCGGGGCCAGCTAAGCGCGCAGTTCTCGGCATCCGAATCGTCATTTCACGTCGGCAGCTTAGTGTAGCCGCCATGAAAAATACGAGGACTAATAGAAACACGCGCC
Organism: Haemaphysalis longicornis; assembly: GCF_048455015.1. Taxonomy (NCBI): domain Eukaryota; kingdom Metazoa; phylum Arthropoda; class Arachnida; order Ixodida; family Ixodidae; genus Haemaphysalis; species Haemaphysalis longicornis. The sequence goes on from NW_027526422.1 coordinate 14,243,179, forward strand.
TTCCGATTATTCAGTAAGCTAGGAAAAAAACTCGCTCCTTTGGGGATGAAATCAGCCTACACTTTTTTCCTAATAAGCTGGCAACTGTGGGTCAAGTTTTGGAATTTATGGCATATTTTCGAGAGTACTGTTACGTGGCGGCATGACAGAGATGAGGCGACTCATGGTAGATGCAGACCGATCGATGTATTTACACTCTACACATGCAACCATAACTGAGCCCGGGCTGGCTGCTCCCCGCACCGAGCTTCATCCTTTTCGTCTTTTGTTGGTGGACCATGGCGGCGCGGGGTTTGTCCTGTCCCATGACAATAGCTTCGAGGAACCTCAGATCGCACGGAGCCTGGGGAAGAAACAAAGAAGTACATTTTGGATGCGGAGCATCTCTTGCTCGGGGGGATGTCACTTGTCCGTTCCCAGTCCGCAGCGCCTCTGATGATGATTGTTGCAGGATGCCCCTAGGTATTGGCCAACCAAAGAATCCATCACGATATAGCTTCGCGTTCAACCACCGTCGTCATCTTCCCGTAGGGGAACCGCTGAAGAAGGAGAAAGAGAAGAAGACAAAGCTGCGTAGAGGAGGGCGTGTACGTTGCTCTCAGCCGGGGCACCAACGTCAACAACCTTTACCTCACCAACGCTTAGATGCGAAGCATCTCTTGCTCGGTGGCATGTCACTTGTCCGTGTCCCGTCCGCAGCGCCTCTGTTGATGATCGTGGGGCGATTCCCCTAGGGATTGGCCAACCAAAGAATCCATCACGAGATAGCTTTGTGTTCCACCACCGTCGTCATCTTCCCGTAGGGGAGCCGCTGAAGAAGAAGAAGAAGACAAAGCTGCGAAGAGGAGGGCGTGTACGTTGCTCTCAGGCGGTGCACCAACGTCAACAACCCTGTAGGAGAGGAAGCTGTGGACTCGGTTATGCACTGTGGCTCTACTACATTTATTGCGGGTGCGCAAGACCCGGCCGGAACTTCGAGAGCGGCGAAGTCGAGCTACCGCCATGGCGCTCGGTCGTGTTCCATCTCGTGGCGCGTGCCACTGCTGATGCCACCCGGCAAGCACCGCTGATGATGATGGTAGGCAGCTGTTCATGATGAGGATAGTGGCGCTGCAAGCAGATGATGAAGATGCGCCACTACAACCTTTACCTCACCAACGCTGACGGAGACTACCGATTCAACCACAGAGACGACAACATCGACAAGAACATGATGGACGAGTTTCGGCGCTTGAGAACCACCGCCTAGTCACCGTCACACAACAGTACTTGCGTGCATTTGCCACCGGCGTGGAACCGGACGCGGAATTCCCTCTGGCGCTACTAAACACAGATCCCTCAACATAACGGCAACACAATGGAACCACACGGAACCCCCATGATGCTTCGCATCCTCATCAGGGTTCCCCAAGGGAAGATGGTGTAAGTTTTTTTGTATATAGCGGACCATTTTGTCCTCATGACTATGTGATGCGCGTTAGATCCTAAAGCCATTAATGTTTTTGTTCTAATCAAACGTCGTTATGAGCTTTTACCCCAGAAAATTGCCTTCAAGTTAAAGTAAAAAAAAACGCTCAATCAAATGAATTACTGCGTTATTTTTTTTTTTTTCAGTGACTGCAAAATTCAAATTTTTACTTGTAGCCAGCTGCTGAAGGGCAAGTACGGATTCACACCCCGGTGTCATTTGACAAATTGTCGGGACACAGATTTCGAGTGCTTACGAGTGACTAGGAAATTAACCCACAGCCACTTTTAGCAGGCCTTGGACATGGGCGGACAAGACACCTTTCTTGCTTCTGCACAATTACAGGCGAATATCTGCTGCATAAATCACGCGAATGTGAGCCGATAATCTGTTCGCTAGAAAAATGCCTTCGTGGAAGACAGTTGACCGCCATCCGGGGCTGCCTTGTCCTACGCGCGTAAGCTGCTGGTTTGGTCCAAAGCCCTGTGTATGGTGGAGGCGCTTAGAGTACTGATTGGAATAGAGCTAGGAGGATTTAAAAGGCAGTGTTTCCCGCGATTAGCGTGGAGTCCCCGCCGTACGGCAATCGGCGGAATACCCCTGCTTTTAAACCGAAATCCATGCCACGCAGTCTTATTTGCATACAAATTGGCCTTCGTGAATATCCGGCAAGCAACGCTCAAAACACACGGCTTTATCCTTTCTGGCTGGTTAGAAAATTAAAAAAAAAAACACTAAAGAAACTTCTCTCCTGGGCAACTCTAAGGCGGTGTATTTGACCCTACTTTATTTATTTCATTTGAGCACGTACTACGCCAAAAGCTCAACGAAGGAGCCGAATGGTTTCACATCTGCTCTCAGCGCGGTGACCGAAAAGCGTTTATGTATTGACAGTTTACGTTGGCATGACAATGCGATACTGAACATAACATTGAGGGCTGAATTTTGGGCCACACAGAACTGCATGCCTTGAAGGTTGGAGAAAATGCTTTTTTTTTTGTCGGATTCCAATGAGTGGGACACGAGGTTCCAATTCGTGTCCCACTCACCTGGGTGGTTTAAACGCAATAGTAGCTGCGCGTAGCCACGACTGCTTCGTGGACTGAAACGAGGACTACAACAACAAAGACGGGCTCTCGTTAGTCGTTCTCGTTACCTTCCTAAAGCACCTCAATGTTTTTCCAATTCATGCACCAATTCACGAGAACTGGTGAATCGTCTGGGAGCTTCTTACGACCGCTGTCAGCGTCCCAGACCAATATGCTTGAGTGGGTATGTTCCAATGCCTATATTCCGCGTTAACGCGTAGTTACTTTAGCGTTGAGCCGAACGGCGTGCCAAGCAGCGTGCCAAGCAGCGCTTGACACATTCCATGTCGAGTTGCGGGCACCGTGTGTCCACATTTTCCCCAAGTGGAATGCCATGGTGGATCCACTAGGTCCGCCTTTAGCCGGCTAACGTTATGGTACACGGAATTACGGTGGTTTCGGAGTAGCGTGCTGGGCTGGAAGTCCGGAAGCCGTCTGTTCGATCCACGTCCAGTCCCAACTTTTTCCAAATTTATTTTCAACACAATTACTCAACTTTTATTCTGTTCGCACCATCAGCCATTTTAATAACCGTTTCGTTGCTGCGCACATCGGTCCGCGGACTTCCTGGCCCATTGGCAATTCAATAATTCGGCAGTAAGAACCATCCCCTTAATGCCCCCCCCCCAAAAAAAAAAAAGCCAGCCGTGGTGACCATGATATGCTTACAACAGTAAAAAAAAATATATTCAGCCCTCAAAAGTCTGCGATGCACTTCAAACAAAAAAAAATCATTCTTTATATTGCATAACAAAAATGTTTCACTTTACCAATTGGTAATAAGCATACTGGTTAACCCATACGATGCGTGTTCGCTCAGAGTCAATGCACGGCCGACGAGCACTCGATTCGATTACACGCACAATAAGGGCACCTGGCACTTCAACCCACCCCACGGCACCCTTCGGATCAGGAACAGATGACGTGGATCGAGCAAAGCCGTGTTCCATTAGCAGGCGCGGCTCCGCAATTGCACGGGCATGCTGTGGAGAGAATCATTCGTCCGCACTGCGAGACGATTTTTTTTTCGTGGAGGCCCGGATACGAAGAACGGGCATCCGGCTGCACTGGCCAGATTACAGCAGCCTCTTGCCCAGGCTCGACCCGACACCTGATGATTGGCAAAGATGTGCGGGGACGCTCGGTGCAATAGGTGCGTCCCGTCTGCCGCACATGAACGCTGTAATAAGAGAAGGCGCTCGCAGGCGGCCTTGCATGAGCGGATAAGCAGACAAAGGTGTGGTGGAAATGCTGAGACAGGATTCGCCCGGGTCTGAAGACATTTTATGGAACACACAAGGGATGATGGACATATAAAGACTGGTGGTGATAGCAGACGATGAAGAAGCCGATTTGTTTGATCGTTTTTCCACAACATCGCTGAATGTTGCGACTAGAACACAATATTTAAAACGGAAAAACTGCACTTACACGTTTTTAAACAAGAATTTGTCCGTAACCCGCCATCCTCCTTCATTGCTACCTTTCACCCACTCCTGCACTCTCTTCTTTGGCCTCGCGAGAGCAAACCTTCAACACCTTGGGAAAATACGACTCCGTTAACAGCAATACAGGTGGATTTGCAAAGAACTGCAACAAAATAAGTGCGTGACAACAGCGCGCAAGCAAAGATGCGTTACGCTGAGTAAACAGTAAGATGTCTCTTTGGAAGGGTTCCTATCATCCGATATGTGGCTCAACCGCTGTTCGCAGCAGAGCCTGTGATGTACCTCATTAGATGGAGTTGTGGTAAAATGCCCATAACTAGATTAATTCCCTGTGTCCTGAAACGTCGTTACAAATGTAAAATTCGTGCTTATTGTGCCGGGAAGAGCATCGTTGTTTCTATTTAGGAGGAGGGGGGGATGGTGTACTAGTGCTTAGGAGTTTCTTACAATGTACGCCTCGATGGTAAGAGTCAGCCATTGTAATGACATGGTTGTGAGGCTGAGTTTGCATAAACATTTTGTGCATTAGAAAGGTACGGAAGGTGCCCACACAACACGTAATTTCACAGATTTAGTGGATCATCAGCGGCATATGCGTTTTCAGTGCTGCGTTTAAAGGATCACGACGTTAGCCTTGATAAAAGTTAAAGATAAACGATCTGTTAACGCACATGGGTGGCTTCAAATCCAGTCTCTCTCTCTCTCTCTCTCTCTCTCTCTTTCTCTCTCTCTCTCTCTCTCTCTCTCTCTCTCTCTCTCTCTCTCTCTCTCTCTCTCTCTCTCTCTCTCTCTCATAACGCCTGCAGCAACGGGACGACGCCATAAAAAAAGCCCAAACCAAGTTCACTTTCCGAAACTGGCCCTGCATATAGTTACAGTGTTTTTACCTTTTCTTGGGTATGCGTGAGATTCCAAACTGAACTCACACTGCAGTTTAGCTTGTGGCGACACCATCGTCATCGTAATCATCAGCGCCACAATGATCATTAGCGGTGCCTGGTCAGGGTGAGCAGTGACACGAGACACAAGAGAGATGGAACACGACTGCGCACCTGGGTGATAGCTGGTCTTCGCCGCTCCCACTTCTGGCCGGGCCTACGTGACCTAAATAAATGTAGGAACTCTCATCAGCACACCAACCGAGTCTGCTTCCTACAAGCTCTTTTAGGGGCGAAGCACCTTAGGACCCCGCTTTATCCGTGGCTTGTCCTTTGGCGTCCGTGCACACAGTGTTGCGCATGCGCGAGGAGCATTGGATTTTGATTGAATTGTATTGTATTGGTTTGGATCGGATTGGAATTGTATATACTGTACACACGCGTCGTCACTCATTTACATGCGCGAGTGGGCAATGCCACGGGTGATTTACGGCAAGAACGATCCCCATTGCTTCGCCCACTCGTCATGATTCACTTCGTGGAGATGCGTGAATGTTTTTAAATCTCAGCTATAATACGCGTGGCGCTGAAGCCCGTAAAGCACTCGCAGGTAGACAAAAGAAATTTCTGTGCAGAATTACACAACCATGTTGCCTCAATTTAAACCCGAGTGCAGCTAACGCCCGCCCCTGGAAACCTGTTCGAACCTTAGCGATGCTTTTGGCAAACGCGAAGCGTGGCATTGAAATTTGCGTGGGCTTATGAAGCCTCCAAGTTCCTTTACAGGGTGCCTTTTCCCTACGTGAAATCCTTCGCCTTAAAGGTAATTACAGGAACTTTTTTTTCGAGCCTCTGTGGATTATTGCGAACTTCGAGGGCTAGTGCAAGCCTAGGGTACGCTTGCACTCCGGCATGCAGGCAAGCGGACGCACCGGCAAGTAAGTACGCTGTGTAGCACACACACTGTAAATGGGCGCGGTCGTGAGAACAAAACAAAAGAATGGAAGATCCACTTCTGGATTTTTAAGAATTCTCGATCACCTACTCCACCTCACTCGCGAACACGGGATTAGGCCTAATGAACACGTCTTTCTCCGGCTTCAGAAGCCAGAGTCACGGTGTTTCCGAATACCCCTCGCACACCGTGCCAAACACATTTTGCGTTCTAACCGCCGCAGTGGTCACGTTTGCTCACTTTGGCAGCAAAATTGGTTGCCTGTCACTCCCGCTATCGGCATTTCTTCACCGCCCTTCCCATTTCATTTTGTTTTGCCGCCTGCTCACGTGGCACCACATTTTACAACGCGTGCAAGAGGTGATGGGGCGCGCTGAGAAGACATACCTTAGGCGCGTCAGGCGCTGCGAACATTGACCCCCGGCTTGGAACTCTGCTTGACGTCCCCCTACCCGGACGCGCTGTGTCGTTATCGGTAGTCATTTCGCTCACGGTCCGCGGATTTACGGAGCAAATTGTGGCCGACATGCCCCTGCTATTGCTCGAGCAGTAATAACTTTACGCGGCTTCGGCTTTCGACATAAAACTGGGCACACAAAAATGCGGACCGCCCGCCCCCCCCCCCCCCCCCCCCCCCCCCCGAAATGGCGCATTTCCCCCTTTCCGCATGCGCGCACACATGCTCACACGCTTACATAAATCCGCTTCAACCTCAAACTTCACTTGCGACGACTTGGTCGTGATGAAGACAGCCTATGATTGCGTCAGCATTGAAAATGCTCCTGAAGCGGCTGGCAGTGAGCATGCCATCCAGGAAATTTAATGAAGTACTCTATGCGTGCAGATGCGTGCGAGTGAGCGTCCCCTATGGTCGTCTGTACCTTATAGAAAGCGGGATGAGGACTCGACGCATTTATGTGCATGTTCCCTGACCGCGCATACACCCATAGCGGCCTGCTACGTAACATTTGCAGCCAGGTACTCTGATGCTTATTGCTCCAGCTGCTGAACCCAACACGAAGTACCTAGTTAAAAAAAAGTAGCCCTAGTAGACGTTATTGCACGTTCTGACTCAATTCGTATTATTCAAACCCTATTATCGGCGAACTTTATTAAAAAACAAGTGCGTTAGCGGCAGTTGTGAGTATAAAGAAATTGTGTGCACGGTAAAGGGTGGAACAGCAGCAGCAAAAATAAATTTTCCCGCCATTATCTTCTAGAAGTCCGCCTGCTGTAAGCTCTAAGTGCTTAAATCAAAACTTCCGCAAACGAGCGGGCTTGCTCCGACATTCAAGCTCAATAGGACGTCAGTTGCCACAGACTCCGCTGGCAGTTTTATCCTGACACTGGGATTTCCATCTACGAGAGGGAGCACGCTGCCTAAAGACTGAGTTTACTAAGCAGCAGTCGAAGTGATGTGGACCTTGAGCGACGCAAAAACACCGGGTTATACTTTTAAGAAATTCAAATACCCATTGAATGCTAGCTACGAGTTAGACAACTTATAAAACGACAATGTGGGTAGACAACTTATAAAACGACTATGTGGGTGAAAAATTTGCTGAACTGTGCCCTCAAAGTGGTTGTACGTCGATGCAGAAATAGGCGATAGCGTCAGTAAACGGGCTTCGTAAGGAACCCGCACGTCTTCTCAAATCTGATAGCCAACCTCAAAGAGCGTGTTTATTCCTTTGGCCTCCTACACTCTAAAAGGTCCCAGTAGGTCGCCTTTACCACAGCGCTCCAGAATGACCTATTGAAGTGGCGGAGTGTGCTAATTTGTCGAATGACAAAGCCCAACATATGATATGACTAAAAAAGTTCATGTGCGCAGGGACAACACGCGAGGCGTGAATGGCGTTTTGAATTCGTAAAGTCCCTGCGCAGATGCTATTTTCCCCTCAAATTCAGCGCTCGGCCACGTAATTCGCCAACTTTGCACACTAGGCCATGCACTTCGATTGGTAATACTGAAGCACTGTGGTGAAAAGCCCTACTGGGACATTTTAGAGTTCATGGCAGCAAAACATGAATCTAAATAGTTTAAATTAGTATTCAGTGCTCTGCACTCTATTAACCAACGTGTTGAACTCGATATCAGTGAAAGATAACTACATCCGTCTCCCACGCATGCGACCCGCTAGACGCTTCTCTATGTGGAGTATTTGGAAGCAGCCCCGGGCCTAAAGAGGCGCAATCCTCAGCCCACCCCTGCTCAGCCGGGTCTTCTTTTCGAGACCTCTTTATTAGGGTATTCTTCCCGGCCGATGAAATGACAGACCAGTTACGCATGGGACAAGTTGAGAAGGTAAAGCGGTATAAAAAAACGCTAAAAAAAAACTGACGAAAGGGGCTTCGCTCGTCTCTGCAATCTGCGTGCCACCTCGGCTTTCAGGTCAAATCGATCGATACTCAACCATCCTTCCTCCTGCGCTTCCTTTCCCGCCTTGTTGCTTTGGATCCCGAGAACGGGGTTCTTCATGTGAGCTTCTGCTTCGCGCTGTGGCGGGTAGTTTTACTTTGTTTACTTCGGTGACGGAGGCGAACTCCGGTGGCAAGCTGTTGCCTGAGATCAGAAAACCAACCACAGCATAGGCTGCTGCGACAACGGGCGATCCCTTGGTCCTGATGGCGTCTCAATGTTACACGTCACTGAGGAGTAAAAATGCATCTGCAGGTCCTTGTAGAGCCCCGTCACGCGTGAATCCTCCCCGCAACGGAAGCTTAGTCGCTCGGGCGTGTCCCGCAATATATTGGCACCCCGGTTTGTTCAGGTCACCTTGTCTCTGTCTTTCAGCTCGAAGCATGCCCGTGTAGCTCGTCCGGTCACCTTAACTCTCCTATCTGTAAATCTTCTGCTGCCTTTTCGGTATCGCCGCTGTGGCGATGTTTCCTACGTCGCCAATGGCGGCTAATCGGGTGCCAGTTAACAACACTGCCGAAGATGCAGCAAAACGGCATCTTTGGACACAGTTCTGCTGCTGAAATGCTGTTAAACGCTGTTTTTTTTTTTGGGTTGGCATTCGGAGCGACGTCAGTCGCTCTCAGCCACAGAGCAGGGAGGACAAGCTAAGCCTACCAGAGTTGAGAAACTAAAACGCGTAAAAAAATGGCAGCGCCCATGAACCATCGCAGCGTAAACAAATGTCACCTAATGCGAACTGACCCATGATCATGGCGGCGGTACGGAAGAATAGGAGGAAACATTTGCGATTATCTGTACCCATATCTGGTGACACTAGCCGAGAGCAGCGGCTAGCCCGCCGTGACGCCGAGAAGCATTTCATACCCTCCTCCATCCCCTTTTTGTTGTGGTTTACAGCACCTTTGCTGCATATCCACTTTCGCAGTACGGGGTGGCGACCAATTTATTTACCTTGTCTGGAATGATGCAAGTTGTGTTTCACACGAGAAAATAAATTTACACAAACTCGCTTGCACAATGGCTACACTTCCTTCAAGTCGCCAGCCAGTCACCCTGCAACAGAAAAGCCGAGTCCTTCCGAATAGATCAGGAGAACTAAAAACCAAATTTCGTTCGAGTAAATTAAGTTCCTGCACCGGCTTCTTTTTACAAGACTCAAACCCTGCACCCTCCCCAACTTCGCCGGTTTGGCCGACGTGCCCCACCTATTGCTCACGCAATGATAATGTCAGGTGGATTATCGCTGCCGAAGTGAGGAACAAGTAAAAGGTAACGGACACGAAGTTCACATACTGTGTGTTCTTTACTTCAGAAGGTAATGTGCGGTGCTTAACGGGAAAGGCCCAAGTAAGATAATAAACGGAATGTAGGGGCGACAAAAAATGACGTTTGTGTAGTCGTTTTGTATCTCACTTCATCGACGCCTGTTTGGAGAAGGACTTTTGTTTTCCTTAAGTCGGGAACCATATCGCTCCGAAACGAGTTTTGCGGTTCTGCGGTGCTTCGCCACTTCATGCTTATTTTTTTGAAACCCCCTCGATTACTTCTACATTAGATTTAGGGACTGCTTCTTCAACAGGACTGCTTCTTCAAGCAGGTTCCTGGCACTGCAGTCGAACCCGCGTTCTACAGAATCTCAAAACTCTACACAGACTTATCGATGGCTTTAACATCCTTTCAGTAACACCATTTTCAACTACACGGAGTTTTTTGGGGGGCTTGAAAAGATGTTTAAAGGCCTGATAGCTCGCACAGAAAAACTCGCGGCCCTTTTCTGGCACTCTTACTTGAGATGCGTGGTCATTTGGTCAAGTAGTATCCTCGACATCTGTTTGTCTAAACGCCCGGAGCCATGGTGGCATGAGCGTAAACGAGAAGGAACCGAAACCACAGAGCGTCCACTATAGCGACAGATTTTGCACTTTCAAATTCTGGAGATGGCTAGTCAAGCCTTGCTGGGTGAGCTTCAATGAAGAAGGAAGATAGAAGCATGCTCCCTTAGAGATGAGTGAATGATAGTCCCTGTTGACGCTTCTAGAAAATAACTGTGCACAAGAACGCACGTCACATATACATTCAAAATGAGCGTTTGGTGTGGCGCTGTCAGCATTGTTCTTTATTTATGCCACCTTTAATACTGCATGAATTTCTACCCTCCTTTGTCATTTTGTTGCATCTTTTCAATGAATTCTTTAACGCAACTCTTCTCTTCTCTAGCCACCAGAACACCTTTTTCCATGGAAAATTAGTTCGATGGAGCTCAGAATACCTCAAACATTGCCAACAAACCCACGGAGGACGCACACGGTAGAATAATGGGTTACACGTAATACTCCAATAAAGTTCTCGCGAAAGTTCCGCTCTCGCTATTTGCTGAAATGTGGGTGCACAAAAATGATAAGGTACAAAAAAAGGCTGGTAAACATGAAGGAACCAAACTCTCTGTATGGAATGCGCAGACGGAATAAGAAAGCAGAGAAAAATATAAAACAATATTGCTGGTTTATTCTTTAAGGCCAGTACATTCTTGTGAGTAGAAGCTTTTGAGTTTCGAGATGTCCGTTTGGTGCAGTAAAAGCAAGCTGAAGGAGGATAGAAAGGAGGAGATGGTGCCTTCTTGAATAATAGCTAATTTTGAAGAACGGAGAAAACTAGCGCTAGAAGGAGAAACACGACGGGGGAAAGATCGAGTAGTTGTAAAAACTCAGAACTTGAGAAATTCCAAGCCGCAGATCCGGACCACTGGCCCATCAACGGTTCCGCTCTCGAAGACGCAGCGCGCTGAAATTGGATTTTTCGCATGAGGGACCTCACGACCTTTCTTTCTTTTTTTTTTGGCGAGGTGGCTCTACATCGTTCGGTCCCTATTCCTGCCCTGCTATGAATACCGTGTTCGAATACGCTTATCACTCCGGGGTGTGTTGAGGGCCAACTGAATAAGATGATCGTGTAACACAGACTCTCGTCCTACAAGTGTTTTGGACACCGACAGGGAAAGTCCGAAGACACCCAAGCCCGCCTTATGGTTTCTGAATGGGAACACCTGGGGTTTTTTGCTTCCGCTTCGCGTTCTAGAAGCGCTTCGTCTTTACGCCTCTTGAGAGAGAGTCAGAGAGACAGAGAGAGAGTCAGAGAGAGAGAGAGAGAGAGAGAGAGAGAGAGAGAGAGAGAGTCAGAGAGAGAGAGAGTCAGAGAGAGAGAGAGAGAGAGTCAGAGAGAGAGAGACAGAGAGAGAGCATACATTTGGAACGAGATGTTGAGATTTGGCTACGCGCGGGTTCCTCCGTCCAGGGCTCCGGTCTCTTCCGCTCCCCACAAGGCTGGAAGAACCAAGTCCCTCTGAACAACAGGGTCGGATCTGGTCACAGCTGCCTCCCATACCTTGAGAGTATTTGTGTTGGGTGCTGAGGGCCGTACGACGGGACAGCTACAGCTTGCGTGGAACAAGTTCGATGGCTTTCCGCACTTATGGCATTTCTTGTCGTATTTTTGTGGAAACTTCTGTGATAGCCTTCTTGAGCAAGGAAGGCGTTTGTTTGTATCTGCTAAGTACCTGAACTGTTTTGGCCGTCGGGCTTTTGTCAGGCTGTGGGGAGAGGCTCGAGCTTCTCTTTGTATAATGATCCACAAACAGCTCCGCTTGTCATCCACGTTCAGAAAGTGAAATTTCCCTGCATTTTTTTTAATCCTGCGCATTTACCTTGGAAGCCGTTTCACTTCTTCGCTCCTGAGTTGAAGCCAACATGAGGGAAAGCATACCACCTTGCTCCATCCAGATGTGAACACTTTTGCACGCCAGAAAATACTCTATGCTAAAAAATAAAAAGAATTGAATTTTATGATGTAAAACTTTTGCGTAAGGAGTTTGTCGGGAAAGAATGATGACTAAGGAAAATAAATAAACTAGTCTATTGGGCCTGATGATTCCTCCAGTCGTTCATGGAGGCCGATGTGGAATCATCAGCGCCTTACAGCACTGAAGCGCGGCTCGAGGAGTGGCTGCCAAAGTAAGGCATCTTCTGTTGAGCTCGTAGAAAGTTTTTTTTAAATAATTGGACCACGGAACGACCCAAGCTTACCCCTTTCGGAGCGACCACGCCTGATCGAAATTCGCACTATAAGGTGTAGATAAAAGGACCAAATGAGATCTCCAGGAGAAAAATACCGCCTCGGCATCATTTACCTGCATTCTGCGGGAACAGCACCACCATACTTCAAAATTAAAGTGCGCATTAGTGTGTCTTCTGTCTTTGATATTCCCTTCGTATTTAATAGTCTCTAAGTGCGGCAGAGTTCTCGACTTTGTTCGCAGAATGCTGCAAAGCGGTCGATTGCGCTGATTGGGCCAGCGCTACGGCTGAACGACCCACACTGCCCGAAGTCTGACTTAAACTGCAGCGGGAAATGACAGCAAACATCTCATCCCCAATGTTTTCCCCGCGAGGACGTATTTGCCGTCTTCCGACGCGGAAGGCTTATTAGCGGCCTCCGTCTTGCACCTCGGCGTTTGAGTCCTGAGGCGCTTCGTTTTCTGTGTCAGCTCGCATGACGGCCAGCTTTGCATGCGTGCCAGAGAGCACGTTTGACGGGCGCATTATCGCCGCCGTAAGTAACGAGTGCGTTTCACTTTCGCTCCTGTATACGTTCTACTTGGCTGTCTAGTAATTAACGTTGGGCTCCAATGTTAATTGACAACGTTGTACACATATCCGCGATATCTCCAACCTACGTAAAATTTGATTGGCACAAAACTTGGTTGTCGCTCTGAAAGTTTGATGGCTGAGTTTGTGCCCGTTAGAGGCGCCCAAAGAGAGTGTGTTTATTTCGGGAAAGGACCTGGATTCATAATGTTCACTTTCGTGCCCAGCGCTCCTGGCGTCTGTTTCAGCATTGAAGTGCTTTCTTCGAGTTCGTATTGCTAATTATGCGCACAGCAAAGCAAGACTACTCTTTTAATTCTTCATTCAACACGAATGTATTAGTCACCGCCGCATTACTGCCCAGAATATCGACCAGATATCACCGGAAAGGAAAGGATACTGGCCTTTTACAACCATCGCTAGCTACGCGGACACTGTAACCAAAGAGAAATCTAGCAAAAAACATAAAAAATGCCCTACAGGTGATATTATAGCGTTGTAATACTCCTCAACAGCGTTTATTGATCTCCAACTCGAACATGCCACACTTCAAACGGACGTGCACGGTATAAAACAGTTGCCTACTCACCTTGCAATCTTCAACAATACATTTCGTCCTCTTTCTCTAATCCAACTTATGAATGACACCTGGGGAGGTGCGTATACGAATACGCACGTCTCCCAGCCCTTGTAATATTTTGACCCGCATTTGACCGTTTGCTGTGCTGCAAACGGGAATTTCCATTTTTTTGAAGGATTGCTTTTCCGCAGTCAGAACTGCGAATAATTAAGTGATCAAATTTAACGGCATACGTAGTGAAAAACCCATACAGTATAGGAGCCAAAAATGGAAGCCGTAAGACAGAAACTGTTGTGGGCTTGACTAGACGGAGGCAGTAGTCAACCGGGACGAGCAGACCATGTTTATTGGTCACCAGGTGTTAGTGCTTATAAGCGATAGCCACAGCAGAGGACAGGGCAGATAGTGGCACTCCCTGAGCGGCCGCATGCCCAAGGACCGGTGGTACGAATGACACAACAGAAACCTTTCATGCATTAAACACTCCCCCCCCCCCCCCTCGCCCTATTTTATAGATCCGAGCGGAGCAGGAGAATCTAAAATGAATAACCGTACGGCACAATTTATTTCCCGAACGTCGAGAATGCCGCGATTCCTCGGGGAAGGCACTACACAACCCTGTGTCGGTAAAGTAGCGGCGCTTCCTTCCAGCCGCCGGAAAACGAAAGTCAAAACACGTCCGAGCGGCAACTGAGCACAGCGCACTCCTTACAGAGGGCATCTAGCGTATAATTTATTTCGTAAGGAGAAAACCGTACACTTGTAGTGCTGCGCACAACGGCGCGGGTTCGACCCCGGCCGCAACGGTCGCTTTTCAGATGAAGGCGAACAGCAAAAACGCCCGTGTGTCGAAATTTCGGCGCAGGTTAAAGATCTCTCCAGGTGGTCGAAATTAATCCGGAGCCCTCCACTACCGAGCGCCTCACAGCCCAGGTGTAGCTTAGTTAAATCCCCAAAAAATGAAATTTGAAAGTCGCATACGTCTAATTACGAGAAACGGTAGCGGCGTTGCGACAGAAAGATGGTTAAAAAACGATATCACGCACCGTACATCAGACGTAAAGCCGAAAGAAAAGGGGGGCGTGCATCTTTTGCTAGGCAACGCCTGGCCTTGCGCAGAGCCACGCGGAGGGGTCGAGAGTCGAAGCCCCTCCGAAGGACCTTCGCACTAACCGTTACTGCCGCACCCAGCGGCCCAGTAGTCACCAGCGAGCAAGAGCACTTTGCGCGGTGCACCGCAGCTCTTCTTGCCATCGGTGCAATAACTTCATCTCCTCTCGGCCCCAATAAAGATGGCGGAGTATACCATGAAACCGCATTTTTTTTACATCATTGGCGGTTCGTTTTGGCACATGCTCTACGACAGCAATATTAGTGCGTGAGCACTGAAAAGCAAGGTACAGAAAGCCGGAAAATTACGTGAGCCCCTTTTACTACGCAGCGGCGTTCCCACAGCGCCCCCACCAACACGTACCCTGCGGCGAAGTAGTAGAGCTGTTCAGCGCCCATATAGTATCTCCGTTCCATTCTGCTGAGCGCATTTGACCAGGCACTTTTAAAAAGCAAGGTCAGGAACCGACGCAATGCGAGGCTCTGATCCGAAGTGTTTTTTGGAGGAACCGCGGATGGCCATGCGTGACTAAGAGAAAGGGAGCCGTGAGCACAAAAGAAAGAAAAGGGTTGCAGGGAACGGTGAGACAAGGAAATAGTAAGAGTGCGTGGAAGAGGAATGGTTGCGAGAAACGACTCTTGGTGCGGTGGCAAAAAGCAGGCGCGCAGTTTCTCGCGTCGAATTTCACGGTACACAGCCTCTGCAGACTCGACTGGATGCAAACGGGCTTGCCAGTCAGTTTTTTAAGCTTTTCAGAATTTTTAGCTAGGCAGTCCGCTTATTCCGAATGTGTAGTTTTGTGGTATAGCCGATTTCAGCTTTTGGTTACGGGCGGCAGAGGCAAAAGATATAAATTAACTCCCCTGCCTGTTTGCATCCTGCACAGGTTTGATGAACGTGACATCTTGTGGTAATAGCTCTGTGGATGTTTCTAACATAAACTGAATATACGAGCCCTTATATCGTTAGAAGAAAATTTCGTTGAAGGGAAGAAGGAAGATGGGAACTCAAATGTGTTTTAATAATTTGTTTGTTTACAGCGGCAGCCATTTTGGTACCATTCGGCATTCGTGTTGGCGCTGACGACGAAGGAGATGGTCACTTTTCACGTGTAATGAGGCATCTAAGGCTTTCACCCTATTAATACAGCGAGGAATTTATTATGGGAGAGGAGAGGTGGTTCCCTAATAGTTACTGTGATCGAAGCTAAAGCTTCCAATTGGGCATTGAGCGAAAACACGATGCGGTGACAGCGTGATCCGGCGTCTCTGGCGGCGCCTGGATGCCCATGCATATCACGACGCTGTGACACTGAAATGGTAACACAAACGCGTGTGCGGGCTAGGCCTGGGCACTCGCAGAAAAAAATGCGCCGACTCCAGCGGCTGACGCTCAACGCCCGGTGGCTGCGACATGCGGCTGCCGCTTTGCTTGGCCGTTTTCGTCAGGACACTGCAGGTGCTGTAAGGGAGTAATGGAACGTAACCAAACCAGCCGGCATTATAGACTACGAGCGCAATGTCACCTTTTCTACTAACTTTGTTTCGGTTTCACATCTATATCTACTGTTTTTTACATTGTCTCTTCGTGTGTCTTGTGCCCTGTGGCCAATTTCACGCCTGTGAAATCTACTGAAATAGCGGAGCTGACTTCGGCGTGCTGGCGGCCCCAACGACACTCGCCGCGGTATATACGTATATATACATACTCGAAACTCCACCACAGAGCTCTGGTAGTTTATTGGAGCATGTATAGGAGGTGACGGGCATCATCAATGGAGATTGCGAGCCCCTGGAAGCTCAGCTGCTTTTAAACAAACGTTCTGGTGTTTTGAATCGTGGAGGGAAAACCCGTATAAATGGGCTATTTTTTTGTTACCGGTGGGTCAGTGAAAGAACTCTGTGAAACCGTACTCAAAATAAATGTGGTTTTTTTCTTATTGGGAAGACTTTGTGTATTACGCTGCGTCTTAAATGGCAGTACAGCTAACGTAGCAATTCTGTTTCGCGTGTTCTGAGAGGATATGCGCTTTCTAAACTTCGATAGTTAAGGTTCAATGCCAACTGTACGCCTCCTCTCCCCCCCCCCCCCCCACCCATTCTCCTCACCCGTCCACACCATTTGTAAAC
Organism: Haemaphysalis longicornis; assembly: GCF_048455015.1. Classification (NCBI taxonomy): domain Eukaryota; kingdom Metazoa; phylum Arthropoda; class Arachnida; order Ixodida; family Ixodidae; genus Haemaphysalis; species Haemaphysalis longicornis. The sequence goes on from NW_027526422.1 coordinate 14,259,901, forward strand.
AAATGAAGGCACAGAATATTCCAGATAGCTAATTTTTGGTGAAAACGGGCGTGGCCAGCACGAGCAACCATTTCGTAAATTAAAACCACGGCTGTGCTGCGCGTTCATTTTCCGTGATTTTGTTCATCTTCTTGTGAGTGAACTTAAAAATAAAAAAGTAGCTTACCTCTGTCGACGTGACCAATGATTCTACGTCGGGGATCCTTTGACGTGGTATAATAATGCCCACATGCTAAGGATAATACGCTCTCTTTTTCTCGCCCGGCCTGCAGTTTGAGTAACGGTTCTGTGGCTTGTAATGGTCCTGTTACTGTGAGCTTGGTCACACTTACCCCGCCCAATTGAGTTTGCAGGTCGATACCCCATTTTTTTAATTACCGTAAGAATGAAGCGAGCCACGAAACTCTAGTCAGTCGCACTGAGTTCGCAAATGCCAGTGCTTGGGCACTGCAACTCCTTTCTCTTGGTCTTACTCAGATATAAGAACACTGCAACAAGAAGCTGCTCGCTCTCCACCAGGGCTAACCCGGCCGCAAGCTTCTACCGCTAGCTTCGAACGGCTGGCGCGTAGGTAAGATACGGGCGTTCCTGTGGCGCTTGCGACGTGACTGCCTGCTCATGCCGATGACAGGAAAGGTAGAGGAGCAGGAAAAAGAAAAAGAAAGAACAGAAAAGTGGGGGAGCGCTTCCCTTGTTTTAGCTGCTGCGCACGACGTTGGATTTTAGTCGTATATATTTCTTTTACACCCTAAGTGATTTCGTCGTGTGCAACACTAGGTCAAGCCTCGGGCGACCGTCATGGCGCCCGCATGTCATGCAGTGTTGCGGAGTTACCGTCCGGAATCGGAATGAATCCGGAATCATTCCACATTTTCGCGACCCCGGAATGGAATGGGAATGGAATGGCGACAATACTTGAAGGAATGGAATGGGAATGGAATTAAGGGCCTTTTGCCCGGAATGGAATGGGAATGGAATTACATGTATTTTCCCAAAATAAAGCACATGCACTTTTTCCTCCTACGCGCGGTTTTTGTCAAAATATGCATAAACACGCAAAAGAACCCACCAGCCCAAGTTCAAACATCAGAAACCGGAGCGTTGAATTTAACAAACACAGTACTGTTAAAATCGATTCGCTGGTTTCAAGCACGATATATGTATATGCAGCGACCCTACTACAATTCTGCCCTTATATACAGCGCTGCTACGACATTCGTCGCGATTTTCCGCGTAATAACCGCGGCTCTAAGTCGTTGGTATGCGTGGTGGGGAACTACTGCGGAGGCATCCCCCCTCCCCCCTTCTCTCCCACTAACTGGGCCTTGTGATTTTTTACCTTGGCGGCGCATCCGCCCCGGCTGCGAGCTGTCTCCGCCCCCCCCCCCCCCCCCCCCCTCAACTCTTGTTTTTTTGCTTCTGGAACCTTCGGCGACTCGCATCCAACCTTCCCGTCAGCGGGGCGCTGGCGCGGTGCTTGTGTTCACTGCAAACTTCCACATATCAGCTTACGCCCCATCTCACCTCGCGCTCCCCAGTTGTCCCCCACGAACGTTTGCAATACTGTCCCTCCTGTCTAGACACTTGGACGCCTTTGCCCGAAGAAGCGTCGACGAAGGCCTAAAATATTGGTTCGGGGATCCACCCGAAACAGGAGAACCCATGAAATAGGAACTGCGGCCACGGCTGCGCCTCCCAGCTCCGATGCGGCAATTAGCGGCCGAATAAAGCCCGCGTTCGCTCTGTTCTAGGGAGCGTCTGCAAAATCAGCGAACAGCTCGTGCAACAAAGGAATCTCTCACCAGATAGAAGAAGCTCTTAATCGACCAGATTTAAGGGAAATCCCCAAGGTGGAGTAAGTTTCTATGAAGGAAAGTTTGACATACACCTGAATGCAGCCATACGGCTACAGAGGAAAGCTACAAAGAAGCAGCTCTTCGTCACCTGAACAGTCGCTACTGCAACCGACAAAAATATAATAAATAATTCTCGAGACAGCAAGTAGAGCTTTGATGACGACTTCTGCTTCCCCATGCTGGATGTAAGACTTAAGTAACCGCACACCTGGCGCCTGAAAGGAGAGGAGGAGGGGGGGGGGGGTCTCTTGTTGGCACTGCCGCCGCGCTGGCGCCTGTAGGCGACAAAAGAAGCGAAATGATTGATTTAGGAGTACGCCCATACTGTACAAGCTGGGTGATGCTTCCCCCTTCACTTTCTGTGATACTCCTAGCTCCCCTCTTCCTCCTAGCTTTTTATGGTAAATAAACACCGATTTCATAGCGCACTACCGCACACTTGCTCCTGCGCCCAGCGGCTCACGTACGCACAATAAGTCCGCCAACATGGCACATTGTAAACAGTTTTTTTTATATTACCCGTGAAGAAGAAAAAAAAAAACAAGCTGCACGCTGCAAGCTTTGTTGCGAAACGGTTCCGACCTATTGGAAAGCGAACGCTAGCCGCTTTCCCTTGCTTTGCCGATTCTCAAGGGCAGTTTCAGTGTAAATGCGACGTCAGCTTACGTGCAACGCGTGTTTTCTACGGCATCCCTGATAATGACAGCAAAGCGAAACCGGCTCTCAAACACGTCTTTCGAGCAGCGCATGTTTGTCAAGCGCCACGTATAGGCAGAAGGCAACTGTTTTATTTTGCTATTTTTTGTTTTTACAACTGATCGTTGAAGCAGCCGTCATTCACACTAGGTGTTTTGAGAACTGTACGGCGAAGCACCCATTTAGCTCACACCATTTTGTTACGTAATTTGATGAATGAAACCAAAATAAAGCTTTTTTCGACCTTTCACTGCAGCTTGAGACCTTTATTGCAGCATATAAAATTCATGAGGACATCTAATTGCGATGCTCAGCACGAGGTCACGGTTTCGATTCCCGGCCGCGGTGGCCGCTTTTATGATGGAGCAGAAAAGCAAAAACGCCTGTGTGTACGAGGTTTCGGCGCACGTTGAAGATACCCAGGTGGTCAAAATTAATCCGGAGCCCTCCACTACAGCTCGCCTCATCGCCTTCGTTGCGTCGGCACGTTAAATCCTACAATCAATCAACGAGGGCACCTAAGCACTTTTTCTGGTGTAGGGATTTCCGCAACACTAGACTGGCCGACTGCCGAACGTGTCCTTCTATTATTATCGTTATCATTTTTCTTTACTTTTTTTTCGGTTGATCACCCAGACCAGAGGACAGTTGGGGGAACCTACATTGCTTCTCCACTGCATGCAACTCATCAAATTAGTTATACAGGCCTCCGTTATACAATGAGTTATACAGGCCTTGGATTCAGTTTTTGCTGAGCCCGAGGTCGCAACGCATTCTCTAAGTCCTTCTTTATTTATCTAGATTCAAAGGTTGCGTGGTGTAAAAGTGTGAACGATCTCCCAATTTGTAAAAGAAAAAACAAGACGCAAATTAGTATACGAACAAGTGCACTATCGCAGTATACACTAACGAGAGAAAAAAATTATCTCGGCGCCTTGGTTCCCACCGAGACACTCATACAAAGGTCGCGCATACTCTAAGCACAGCCTGAACTTTCGATCGTGTGCAGTGGATGATACCTGACGCACGTAACTAAGCTTTTCGGCAAGGGCGACATTGCAAGCCTGTACACACGCAAACACAGAAAGTTCTCAACCTATCCATGCTTTCAACGCGCGCTTGACATCCGTGAGAGCTGACGACCTCTGCGGCCCGTGATCCGTATTTGGTGCAAAGGCAGGACAAGGTGCTGGAGCGGTAACTCTTCCAACTGATACCACCAGATCCAGAGGTTCTGTTCCCCGTTAACAAAATTATAGTTCTAACCATACTGACGACCGCTCCATACTCGTGTAAACTACTACGCGTGTAATACGCGTTTAAGGAACATGTCTTCTTCAACCATACTTTTGTCAGTACAAAAAGAACATGTCGTCACTTTAGCATTACCACATTCAGGCTTAAACAATATGAAAACACCACAACTCGTAATGACATGCTGACCATGGGAATACTATAATAACTAACGGGAGAACTGCCCCTGTGGGAATTGGTGGGGTGATCGCACTGCACGAGATCAGCCAAAAGGCCCCTATCTCTTGACCTTGGGGACGTGTTTTGCGTGTTTTAGCAGTTCTTAACGAGTGTAATAACATCAGCTTAATGGTGGGTTCATTGGTAACTTGATAATCACCCGATACAACGGGGAGGAATTAGAGGAATGGAATTGAACTGGTCGGCCATTCCCGGAATGGGAATGGGCGATCTTTTGGCATTCCGAGGAATTGAAAGGAATGGAATTTAGGCGAATTCTCATTCCCCGGAATGGAATTGGAATGGAATGGGGACGCCCATTCCGCAACACTGATGTCATGAGCTGTCAAGGACACGTGTTTCCCTTTTGCCCGAATGGCTTCGTTGACATTACAAGAGACTTTTCAATTGGTCATGGCAGCCACTCCACCATGTCACAAAATCCGAGCCTCACGCTCACCCAGGTTACGCGTAAAGGGGGCCGGCTGCACCTTACACCGCCGACGTTAGGGAAGTTGCTTCTTAACATCTCCATGCGCGGCGAAGTGGTGTAAAGGAACCCGCTTGGTTGTAGCACGTGAAAGGGGGAATTATGCGTAACGTATATTAGTTGATCCCGCTATAATGAAAAGCAAGTGGTGCAAGCTGACCTTGGTCATTTTGCTTTCCTTATGACGTTGCGTCGCGTTCCGGTAGCAAAGGTACACAGCCAATACAGCAGCAGTAAAGAAACACCGTTTCTTGAACTATAGCTTCCCTGCATAGGTGTGCCGATGGTGGAGCCCTATTTTCTCCCCCTCATATTCTCGCGCCATCTGCCTGGCCCGCTCTCAATTACCTGTCACCGAGTACGTAAAGAGACGGTTGCCCGTTTTTCTCTTGCATCTGGGAAGAAAATTAACGTGCCCCGTATATCGCGACTTTGTGGTCCTTGTTCTGACAGCATTACAACGCCGTTCATTGACACTCCGTGTTTGTGCAAGCCTCGCAGAGTGCGCTCCTCAAGCCGCGCATTAAACTTTCAGCGTTACTTGCTCTGGAAACTTTTTTTTGTCCATCTTTCAAGTAGGCTCCAAAACTGCCGCCCTCAGTTCTATTTTTTTCATCGGTCTTGAATAAATTCCAAGGAAGACATGTGTTGATATACTTTTATTTTTTTAGGATTTCTTTGCACCGAATTACATAGGGAGAGGTTAGTAATATTTTTATGAGGAAAGTGTCCGGACAAGCGCGCCTTCTTACGGAAGTCTAAATGTCGGTAAAGACACGTCGTGCAAATCGGCCCTACGTGTACAGCAAGACGCATCTGTGGTGCCATAGGGGCTGCCATCGCAGCGGCCGCTGGGAGTGTTTCCCAGTTGCTTCGTTATGACTTTCCCTTCAGCATCAGCGCTTGCAGCTGGGCAGCTCAATTTTGTATGCTCGAACGCTGTCATGCGCCCACATTCAGCGAGCTCTCTTCGGTATACGGCAACAACGCAACAACATTTGCGGTTTCTGGAGCTGTGTATATTGTGCTTCAATTGCCGGCAAAATAAACCTGACTCGTTAGCACTAATACTGGCAGCGTGCGAATATCGAAAGCTTTAAATGTACAAAAATACTAATAACTGCACCCATACAATAGCTTTCTAATAAACACAGAGATATTGAGGGCGAACCAGACCTTAAAACTTAGAGTTTAATTCAACGGCGAGAATGCGGGCTAAGGTAAAAATCTCCCATACGGCATAGCACGCCGTGACACAACGGCCGTTGAATTGTCAAACAGGGTGAAAATTTGGTTGTGCCATAAGAGATGTTTATACCGCGGCTTACTCCCGCCAATGCTTCCAGACTTCTCGTTGATTCACGCACAATCATATCCACCGCCAACCCAACGCTCCCATACCGCTTCGACAGCGCAGAGCTGCTGAGCAAGACAACGTCCTCGACCCCTCATCAAAATTTCACTAATTAATGAGAAACGCCAGCACCCCTGCTTATTTTGGCGTAGGGCAGGAGGTACGTCCCTTCGTCTTTGTCGCCCCGAGAAGCTCCGTTGCGCTTACCTGCGCCTTGTGATTTGCGGTATGCTAAACGTATGCCGGTAGAGCCCAGAAGCGGTTGGGCAGAAAAGAAATGAATGGTCTTTTTTAGAAGCAAACACTTCTCGAGAGCGATTATTTCCTCCTGTGCGTTTGATTCTTCCTGTTCAGGTTTTTTTTTTTTTTTTTTTTTGCCTCTGTGGCCTGAAACAACCAGGGCATCTCGCAACATGTTCGGTGGTAACGCAGGATTGAAGAGGCGGCAATCATCGAACGCAAACGGCCGTTTCATCTGGAACTTCTGGGTCTGGGTTTTAAAACAGGCATAATATTCTTTCCTTTTCGTCCGATTTTATCGTTTGGCATGTCAAGTACTTGAGAAAGAATTGAATGGAATGTATGACTTTATTAGGAGGAGGCCAATAGGCCCTGTCGGGGGACATGGGAAAAAGGGTACGGGAAGATGATTCATATGAGTATTTTCACTGCACTGTGAACGCTCACTTAGCTCGATGTGCACAGTTAAAGTAGTGGCGAGAACACTCTAATACGACAATTATCGGGTTTCCAAAAGGAGCCGTTCAGGAGCCACGAAGGGTGTGTTCGGGGGGTCATCTAAAGAGGGGGTTAACGATCCGCCATCACGCTACTTTATAAAGACCTGTTTTGAGAACAAATCCTGTGATTTGCTGTAACATTTGGGGGTTGTTTCTGGCATGTTGGACATGTTTTTCAGAATGCAGCTACGTTGGCTCCTCAACACAGCGTGATGGCCCATCATTTGTTTTTTGTTATTCACAGGTGTTTAGAGCATGACCGCTAGTTTAACACCTCCCTGTTCTTAAGCGCAGTAAAAAAAAATTCTTTTTCTTTCTCGCTCTCGTGAAAAAGAATAAGATTTTTTTACTGCGCTTCGAACAGGGAGGTGTTAAACTAGCGGTCATGCTCTAAACACCTGTGAATAACAAAAAACAAATTATGGGCCATCATGCTGTGTTACGGGGCCAACGAAGCTGCTTAAATACACATCATGCAAAACATTAAAAAATGCACACATATTTATTTTTCTCATAATTTGGTAATGGTAGTCACTAACGCCTTCTTCTTGGCGACGATGAGGATGAAGAGGCCGTTCTGTTGTTATAGAAACGAAATAAAAAGCCTTGCCTGCCATAGCCACGTGGGGCTTGATTCACAGAGCTCTGCAGTAGTTAGGAACTCAGGAAGCCAATAAGAAAATACACAGTGAAACAAATGAAAAAAAATTACGCGAGATGCTTAGAACGTTTTTTTAAGAATGTGAATGCGAAGCCGTAGTTGGACCTTCCGTTGATCTGATGTTGAACTGCCTGTTGAAATTAGAGGCCGTGCCCTTCACCACTTTACCGGCCCCTTGTGGGCAGAACCTTCAGATGGCCGTTCTATTATTCGCTATCGTAAGGATCTCCTATTTAACAGTATTTGATTTCAGGCCCGTGTAGCTCTTACAGAAGTGGCACGTGTAGCTCTCCTCTACGGCCCACCTCGAAGCCACGCAGCTTGGGCGCATAAAACCACAATTGAAATTTCTTTTTGACAATGACAAATCTTCAACCAAGCGTGAGGAAAATTATCACGCCAGTAAAAAGGTTTTCTGGGCACAGTCTCTTTCAAACGAAACTTCTCGGTAGTGACAGCCGCCGGTACAGACACTCCATTCTCGCGAGAGCCGCTGGTCGGGGCCGCGGAGTTGGGGTGGTGGGGGACAAATGTGCGCTCTCGAAGCGACTGCTCGTTGTAAATGGAGCTCGCTGGGGCGGAAAATTGCTGCTAAGTGGCTAGGCTGCCATGAAAAAGGCGGCGGCTGTGTGTGAGCGCAATCCTAGGAAGGCATGCATGATAAGAGGCCGGACGGCCGAAGCGGCTCAATCAACACGAGCTGCCTGGGGAAACCGTCCGGGCGGAACGCCTTTACTCTCTTTATCCGCACCCTTTTTTGCACGCTTCATCCTATTATTGCGTTTCCTCTATCTTGGGAGATGCACTGAAGACCGGTCATAAAGTAGAGAAAGCATCGTCTGGAGTCAAGGTCGCCAGGCTCACGCCTTGTAAAATCATCCCTGTCGTTCGGTCGGAGTGCGACGCCTCTCAGCAGAGGTCACTGAGCGAAAGAGAGCCGCACGAGAAAGGAGGAAGCGTTACTGGGTAATGCGTTTCCTGGGCGCAACGGGCATCCTAGGCTCAGTGGCTGCTGCATGGGGCGATGGAAAGCCCGGAAGCTGCGCAAGATGCACGGAGGACGACAATGGGGAGAGGAAGTTTGCGTGAACAGGTTCTGGTTAATTCGGGCTTACGTACCCTGATCTCCTCGTGTTTGTGCAGCATATCTCATTTATTGTCTCCTAATAGTTTCAGATAATGAACGGGCCAGGTAATTCGAATCTGAATCACTAGAAGTACTTGACGCGTGAAGTTGGTTGATGGAATTCATTATACTAGAGCTCAACCTCTTCCAGCATGTGCCGGATGAACCACTTCTTTCCTGCCTTGCAGGCATCCGCTTTCCAGTTACCGACGACGGTCACCGATGTGTGCTAAACGTGCTGCGTTATTATCTGGACGCTTTTCGCTCAGCATCTCGTCGATCACATTGCTTTCTCAGTTCAGGTTGTAGTTATTCAAACGCAGGCAGCTCTTCGGGAATGCCAACTATACGTGGCCGTCCCGTCACGTCTTTAGAATACAAATGGAATGCCCAGTGCGGTTGCTCTCCAGGGGTCTTATTTCATAAAGACGGCATTCCTACCATATGGCGTGGAGCTATAACTTCCAGGCCAATCACCCACGTGTGTTTATTGCATAACTGCTTAACCGACAGTCGCCGGTATTCGTTTGCGGAAACGACAACTTTAGCCATCCTGGTCATATACAACTCCATGTAAAAAGTGAATGTAATTTAACAACTAAAACGGCTCGGAATTAATGGCGATAAATGACGGAACCTAAGATTCCACCGGTTGATACACTGAAGGAACTTGGGCGGCAAGAGCTACAGTCTCCCCGCTTTGTTTATAAACACAGACCAGGTATGAAGGTTCAAGCAGACAGTTCTGAGGTCGCATACAGCCTTAGTATGCGGTCATAAACGCGCGTTCTTAGCGTCTTCACAGGCTCGTCTTCTTTTCAGAACCCACGATGATGATAAAGTCGCCTCTTTCCATTTTTGAATGAAAGGCTAGGTGCCCCGGTAGCGTGCATGGGGTATCACGCCACGACCGCTTTTGCTCCGTTTGTTCGAGGCATCGGATCATGTAAGTGGAGATGCCGGTATAGTTGCCAGGGGATGGCGGACTTGTGCGACGTGCTGGCCAGCGGAATAATGTACACGCCGAACAACGGCGCTGTCTGTCTGAACCCAGCTGGACCTCGGCTCCTTAGCTTGTAAAGTAACTGTGCCTGGCTCAGCACGGCCCACTGTTCTTGTGCTTCTGGCTCCATTCACGTCAGAGCATGGTCTCACGGCGTGATGAGCGTCCTAATATCGTTTTTGCTTGTGACGGTATTCTTCCTTGAATTCCGCCAGTCTACCTTAGTCTAAGAGAAGCTTCTCAACCTGCATTAGTAGCGCAGTGTGGCTTTTTCTCCCAATAAAGCAGCACGTCAGGGGAATAAATTTTCTTCAGAGGCCCGGGCAGTACGCAAGAAGCGACACGTGGAGATAGAGAAAGAGCGGCCTCCGGATGGAGGGTCAGAATGAACTAGAATGGTAGCAATACCTCAATGATAACGAATATTTACAAAAAATTGCGATTTGGACTGTTGCTACTCCGCTTCTAACATCAGCAAAAGCGCCGATGTTGTCCGGGTTGAGTTCATACCTTTACCCAATTTGCAGCGGGTAAAATGTGAGTAGTATATTAACATTAAAAAGAGTTATCAACTTGAAAACGATTCATACAAACAGCTGTGAACGCAGTTTGGCACGAAGGGTGTTTATTTAGTCATCAAAATAGATAGCTAAGCTCAGAGGGAAGTTTTCACCAAGTGTAATCAAGGCGCTGTCAGCTGCTTCGGAAGAAAATGTTATTCTTCATGGCCTGTGCTTTCAAGGCTTACAAAAAGCGAATTATAGTTGGCGATCAATGTGTGAGGATTACTGCAGGCTGCATGCATCAGTAAACCACTAAAGCTTGCCGCCGTGCTCCGCGAACCGTTTCTACCCTTTCCTGTTAAATATTGATGGGCCCTGCGTCGCACCTAATAATTTTTATTCGCGTCATTACACGCCGGAAAAGCAAACTCCCGCGGGCATGGAACAGGGAACATACAGAGATGTATTATTCATTCCATGCTGAGAGGCAAATCCCCGGCCATCGTTAGGCTGACATTTCCGGAACCATGAAGACAGAACTTCTTACCATCGCTTTGGGAAAAAGGCTCCGCCAAGCCTCAACTTTCCCGTCATGCTAATGAGAAAACGCTATTGCGCATGCTATCAACTTTAGCTGACTTGTGCTCTTGCTCGCAGCTAACCTGTTGGCTTCCTACGCCTCAACCCGAGCTCTGATCTTCTGGAGTGTTCTGGTTATCTTCACTAGGCGCAAAAAGACACGGACAAACGACTAAGGTAAACGACTAAGGTTTGTGTTTAAATCAGTCGTTCGTCCGTGTCTTTTTGCTCCTAGTAAAGATGAATGTAAACCAACTCGCCCAGTTATCTGTTCTCATGTTCTGGTTATGCCGTCGTGCGTTCCCTTGTGTTCGCCCTTCAAGTCAGTCGAGAAGCAAATGGCGAGACAGGTGTTGTGGGCCCATAAAGACATGGAAAGAGCGGGCTAAACACGCCATAACAACTGACCACTGGCCACGTAAGGAAACGCGTTCGCAGTCTCCTTTTATGCAGTCAGCGACAAAAGGCTTCTGCATCGCTTCAACGCCATCCCCAAGCTCTTCATACAAAGACCCCTGTCTCGTCATCCCTCGATGTCCTACGTCTCCGCCGGCTTCTCCTCTCGTAGTTCTTGTTTGCGTGCAATGTGTGGAACTAAGCCGGTCCCTGCACCTTGGATTAGGAAGTTTGATAGAAGCATGCAAAAAGCAGGCACCAGTGGCTTGAAGTTTTAGATTACGAGAGCACTGTCGTTGGCCGTGACCTGTAATAACACGGATAGGCGGGCTAGTTGGTATGACGTCTTAACGGTAACTTTTGCGCACTCAATACGGGGTTGTTAGTCTGCGCTTGTCTTCGTGTCACCTTTTTCTGTGACCCCGTATCGAGTGCGCAAATGTTACCGTAAGGCCGTGACCTCTTAGATCAACTCATATTCGGTATCCGTTTTGTTACTTGCTCTCTATAATTTTTATTTGCCCCTACGCTCAATACTTGCACCTTTTTCTAGCTTTCTAAATAGCAAAATGAGGAAACGGGGGGCGGAGACATCGTGAAGAACCAATATAGGGATGTGCCTTGCATGCGCAGCAGAAGGCACGCCTGCAAGTTCACTCCTGTTCGACGGACCTAAAGATTGCAAGACAAGTGGTAGTTTTAGATGCTTCGAAATTAAAGATCGATTTTAACAAAACAATAACTGGCTAAGTTTATAAAATTGATTCTAAAGATGCCGGGCGCTCTGTGATAGACAAGAAAATGAAAATGTTCTGACAGGTGGCTTCACCACAGCAATTTATTTGCTAGATATTTTGGGCCACCTACAAAAATTGCAGAGCTTACACAAGTTACCTGAAAGAGAATATTACCAGAACGTCGTTCTGAAAATGCGTCAAGAAGCTTTTAATATCGCACTTAAGGGCAAACCGCATCACTAGTACCGGTGTTTCAGAAATCATTATTAGCGCGTAGAGGAAACAGTGACGCGCGAGCTTAACTCTGTATGAGGTAAGCCTACGTAATATGTCCCACATATCATCTATCTTTAGGATAGGCACGAGTAAAAATGTGATTTTTATGTATTTTTGATTATGTACCGCGGAATGAATGTAAACCACAGTTAGAAGCTGCTTTTTTAGCTGCGTTGTAGCTGTAAAGGCAGGAACCGCAAGCAAACACATGGACGCAGTTCCACTCACCATGAAAGCTGTCTTCAGTGCGGAGCAGTCATTCGCTGTTGTTTCTCTTCTGTTATTGTTTTGAGTACCTTGTGTTTTGCTTTTGGTTTGATTGATTGTAGGGTTTAACGCGCCGACGCAACGCAGGCGATGAGGCGCGCCGTAGTGGAGGGCTCCGGATTAATTTCGACCACCTGGGGATCTTTAACGTGCGCCGAAATCTCGTACACACGGGTGTTTTTGCTTTTCGCCTCCATCAGAAAAGTGGCTGCCGTGGACGGGAATCGAACCCGCCACCTCGTGCTCAGCAGCGCAACGCCCTAGCCACTGAGCCACCGCGGTGGGTTGTGTTGTGCTTTTGTTTTTCTGTATATCTCTCATTTTTCTGCGTTTTTTTTTCTTTTTCTGTGTCTAGCTTTTTTTGTGTGTGTGTTCAGGTTGTCCTTTCCTGTGTTTTGCTTTTGTGTACCTCTTTATCCAACTCGGGCGCCGTAACCCCTCAAATTGCCCGATTTCTGGAGTCTCCCACATGGGTATGCGTCGACAAGCGAGGAACAAGAATCATCGGAGGAAGCTAGTGGAGACTCGCCTGCGACGAGTACGGCTGCCATTGTCTCTTCTGGCGTTTTTCTATTGCCTTTCTGGGCACGAAGAAGCTGGGCCACTGTCATGGCGATGTGCGCGACGCCGTCCACTTATTCGTTGCAGAGACAGGTCGTCTGCCGCGCTATAACTATTTGGAACAGGTTGATCTTATGTTGCTTTCCCACTCCTCTTTCTTTTATTCTCTCTCCTGAACTTGCTGACTAAATCATTTCTTCTGCTCCCATATTTTTTCCTACATAATTGGTTTTCACGACTACAATAAATTCCACTTGGCCGATCGCCCTAAGTGGGTATGAGCCATTTGACTTGCGTGACGACCAACGACATTGGACGACCGACATCCCGGGTCCTTACCTGCTCCGCACTTAAAGGAGAAATGGGCTCACCAGTTATGAAGTGATCGCCTTAATTCGTGAAGCCCTGAAAAAACCTGAGCGAATGTTCACAGCGTCTGCATAGTATTAAAAGTATTTCGTTAAATTAAAAGCCCGGCGCTTCACAATCTACCACGAAAGTCGTTCCGGGTGCGAGTAGTGGGAGTAGCGGGGAGTGCGAGTGAAATAACTACACACCAACCCGGAGTCGCACGAAATGCTGTCACCGCCAGACTCTCACCACACACTCAGCGCGTTCTCAGGCAGTACAGCGGCACAGGAACCACCGCCCGTGCGAGAGTACCCTCGAGAGGCAGCGCCGCCATGCGGAGGGGCTCTGCTAACGGCCCCGCAGGCAACGAGGATTCCCTTGGGATCACTTCCCTCTGCAGCAACAGGCAGGAGTGCTTCTAGGCTCGACTCGCACGGTACGTTAGCGGAAACGGACTGTCCGTAAAGAATCACACACCACTGGGCAGGTCTGCACTTACGGGAACGAAAGTGCCAGGATGACAAATTGACCGAGAGACAGTGCACTGCCCAGAAACACCGTCCCCGGCTATGGCAATGCAAAGGGCGACACGCTGAAGCGCCCTGCGGCTACCCCACTGTGCGGAAAGCTTCGTTTTCTTTTCCCGGAATATACTGTATTAAGTACTTCTCATCCTTTTACCAGAGTCCTTCAATGCTTTTCTGGTCATGAAACTCCCGGCCAAGTTTCGTACGGGGACAAAGGCTACCGCGAGGGGCGCCACCGCAGATCCGAGGGCATCGGGCGCGGCCGCCGCTGCTCTGTAGCCAGACCGGGAGGCCGGAACGCAGTAGCAGCATGTCTCTTCACACCACATTTCTTCGTCACTCACAAAATGATAAGTCCATTTCAGTGGCCCACGACACGTAAAGCGAAAGCGCACTGCTGATAAGGCGGCGAGCATCTGTTTTATTTTACTCCGTGGTCCGTTCCCTGCCAAACGCGCTCTGACCACGCCCCCGGCTGCCCTCCGATCAACACCAGCGCCGTGGCGCGGCCTTCCTGGGCAGCGCACGAAGCTCTCCCATAGCGTGACGGCGAAGTTTCATGACCAGAAAAGCATTGAAAGACTCTGCTTTTACTTTCATGTTTTGCGTATCACATAATTCATAGTTTCTTTTCCCGCGACTAAATTCCCTCCCCAAACCCGCATTCATTTCCTGTTGTCTGGATAAAGGCTGGCCAGGCGCAACAGTTGCGACGGACTCGAGATGCTACATCGTAACTCGTTCTTGATTAACTTTTCTTCCCCACAGTTAAATTTCGCCTCTCCATCTTCTTGGCGAACTGATGGAGACGAAATAATGATGTTCTTTTGATGCGCGAGCCGAGAGGACGATCTCGACTCGCTCCGATGACCGACGACCGATGCTTGGAGCGGGTGAGGGATGAGGACTGCCTTCCTTGCTGGATATTAGGTTTATTCACACTATTTACATGACTCCAAGTATCTACAACAGGACAGAGTGACGGTCACATTGTCACTCTGCCCGCAGCAGCCTGTTCGGCCGAGCTCTATACTGAACTAGATCCCCTCTCGACCGACCCTCGACAAAACCCAACACTCCGGTTTTGATAGCAAAAACCCCGCCTCCAAAAAGGGGGCGTTCAAGAAAGAGAGAAAAACCTTTCAAAACAATTATTACAAACCATTGATTGGCCACAGGAACCAGCCAATCACACACATGTCCCCACCTGCGGTCACGTGACCTAACACTCTCTCTTACACACTCATAGTGCGTTTCCCACGAACGCCATAGCACCCGACAAGCAAATACAGGACATCTGTGGCCTAAGTGGACACACATTACGTTCAGCGGGCGGCATCTGCACAAAAGCCCAGCCGAGGGCTTACAGCGCTCTTCGCGAGGCTACCATCCCCCCGCGTCTGCCTTGCCCCCTCGTCTGCGCGCGCGTCGGGACAATGCGGGAGTCGGCACTAATCCCCTCCTAGACTAAGGACGCCGCCGCCTGCCGTCTGCCCCCGGGAAGAGGCGCTTCAGGCCCAAGCGATCGTCTTCGAGGCGAACGACCCATCAACGAAGAGCGCGCCCTGCGCCGGCTTCGC
>NW_027526422.1:14280076-14328934 GCF_048455015.1 Haemaphysalis longicornis
GTGTGCGTGGTGCGTGGCTTTGCTTGGTGCTGTGATCGACGTCATCATGTAAATTCACATTCAGCCATTGTTCCTGTCATTCGTCCTGCCGCCACGTAACAATATTACGCGATAACCCTGGCGTCGTGCAGGATGTGGAAGTGCTCGGAAGGGTAAGGTGTAGTGACCACCGCATGGTAAGATCTCGAATTAGGCTAGATTTGAGGAGGGACCGCAACAAGCTAGTACGAAAGAAGCCGATAAATGAGCTAACAGTAAGACGTAAAGCAGAAGAATACAGGATCGCGCTACACAACCGATATTCAGCTTTTAACGATGAAGCCGAGCTTATGACACAGGAAGCCAGCGACAACCTTACACTCATTATCAGGGAGTGTGCAGTAGAAGTCGGGGGCACTAAGGCTAGACAGGATACTGGTAAACCTTCACAGGCGACGAAAGATCTAATTAGGAAACGGCAAACCATGACAATCTCTACCGCAGCTGACAGAATAGAACTAGCAGAGCTTTCGAAGTTAATCAATAAGCGTAAGACAGCTGACATACGGAAGTATAATATGGAGAGGATCGAATACGCTGTAAATAACGGAGGTAGCCTGAAAGCAGTGAAGAGGCGTCTTGGCGCGGGGAAAAATCAGATGTATGCACTTAAAGATAAGCAAGGCAATGTCATCACAAATCGGGATAAAATAGTCACAGTGGCCGAGGAGTTCTATAGGGACCTGTACAGAAGCCGGGACATCCAGGATAATGCGGAACGAGACAGTAGTTCAGAGGAGATAGACATCCCACCAGTAACGACCGAAGAAGTAAGGAAGGCTTTGAAAGAAATGAAAGGGGGCAAAGCACCTGGTGAGGACCAGATAACAGCAGACCTCTTGAAGGATGGCGGAGAAATTGTACTTGGAAAACTGGCAAACCTGTATACGCAATGCCTAAGGACCGCAAGTGTACCGGAATCTTGGAAGAACGCGAACATCATCCTAATCCATAAGAAAGGCGACATGAAGCAGTTGAAAAATTACAGGCCGATCAGCTTACTGTCAGTCGTCTACAAGGTACTTACCAAGGTAATCGCTAACAGAATTTCTGCAACCTTAGATTTCAGTCAACCTAAAGAACAAGCAGGGTTCCCTAAAGGTTATTCAACAATGGACCATATTCACACGATCAATCAGGTGATAGAGAAGTGCGCTGAGTATACTGAACCCCTATATATAGCCTTCATAGATTATGAGAAAGCATTTGACTCGGTCGAAACCCTAGCAGTCATTCAGGCATTACGGAACCAGGGAGCAGATGAGCATTATGTAAGAATACTAGAGGATATCTGCAATGGGTCCACAGCTACCATCATCCTCCATAAGGAGAGCAGTAAAATACCTATACGGACAAGGAGACACAATCTCTCCAATGTTATTCACAGCATGTTCACAAGAAGTATAGAGAACGTTGGATGGGGAACAGTTGGGAGTAAGGGTTAATGGAGAATACCTCAATAACCTCAGATTTGCTGATGACGTTGCCTTGCTAAGTAACTCGAGGGACGAATTGCAAAGCATGCTTTCCGCACTGGACGAACAGAGTAGAACCGTGGGCCTGAAAATTAATATGCAGAAAATAAAGTAATGATTAATAATCCCGGGACAGCACAGCGGTTTGAGATAGGTGGCGAGGCAGTGGAAGTGTTAAGCGAATATATCTACTTAGGCCAAGTTGTGACCCCAGATCCCAACCACGAGGCAGAGATAATTAGAAGGATAAGAATGGGGTGGGGTGCATATGGCAGACATTCTCAGATAATGAATAGCAGCCTACCATTGTCGCTGAAGAAGAAAGTGTATGACAGCTGCATCTTACCGGTACTCACCTACGGGGCAGAAACCTGGAGGCTCACTAAGAGGGTTCAACTTAAATTGGGAACGACTCAGCGTGCAATGGAGCGGAAAATGATAGGTGTAACATTAAAGGAGCCATGAAGAGAAAACAAAAGTTTGTTTTATTCGAAAGATTAGGTGTTTCATAGTACCCCAAGCGCTTTCCCGGAAGCAAATGATGTTTTATACACTGAAAAAAAGGCAATTTAAGCCAAAATTTTAAATCTCCCGCTAAAATTGAACATTCCGTGACGTGTACAATGGCGTCATAGAGCCGGTCCATGAAACAGATACTTAGTATGTCGACTCCATATAGCACCCACACGCGGGAGTCGATCGAGACGGCAGCCATTTTAAAAATACTAGTAAAACCTAGTGCACCCGCAGCCCTAGTCATGGAATCGCCTGATCCGGAGAACAAAACTCTCGCAGAGGAGCTCGGGCTTGCATTTAGCAACCTCACACCACAAAAACGCTCAATGCTTCTAAGTGCACGAGCGGCAAGAGTTGTGGGATACGCGGTGGACGGGAAAGCGACCATTCCGCGATAGCCACAACAGACGAACGCCCAGCCGTCGGCACCGCTGCCTCGTCAGCCCCGTCGCGACGGACGAATATAGACTGGTACGTATGTGCCGTATTTTGATTACGGTTAATAATAGTTCAATTTCAGTAGCAGTATCACTTATGCCAGTTGGCCGGTGTCGTGTATGGAAAGCCGTTCGCGCGAGCTCTCTGCTTCGACCAGAAAGATACGAGCGTCAATGCGCGGTGTTTACGGCATTTTTTTCCCCAAGGTCAGAGCGATTTGACGAAGTCGGCGGCGAGCGCCAGCATGTCCCAGGAGTGAGCTAACGTAAGGGTCCCTGCCGTAATCACTTCCTCGGAAATGAAGCGAGCACACTCGTACTTCCTTTAGCTCTCTTTCTCCTCCGTTTGCAAAGTTCACAAAACGTAGCCACTTGCTTCGCCTAGGTTCGTCGTTGGGCAGCACATTAAAGGAGATCTCCTCACCGGCGGGGATGTCGCACTCCCTCGACGATTTGCCCGTACTACATGGGCATTTCAAAACGCAGCAACGAATTTCATTGTAAAGTACTCGAACAAACTGAAGTTTTCAGTGGTTGTAAACTGGAAACGAGCTCGTAACGACAGCAGCAAGCCAACACCATTCGAAACTTACGCGACGACTGGCACTATCTCGTCGCTTCTTGCTGTTCCTTACTCCCCTCGTTTCTATTTTTACCTTTGCTGGTTGGCGATATGACGGCCAACCTCCTGTGAAGGGATTACGATACGAAGCAAGGTCGCGGCTGTGCGTGCTGGAACAGTTCGTTGGCCCCGAAGAGCCTCGAACCCGAAAATTCGTCTGCGCGACGGCGAGATGTCGAGCTCGGCCGGCGCTAGTTTCGTACGCATTGGCGCACACGCTTGCGAGTTCGTTCGGACCTTCAACCGTTTACTCCACCGTTCTTTGTCATAAAAAGAATGTGCAGTATGTTTCACGGGCATTTAGCTCGCTATGCAAACTGTAAGCCCTGCCTAACATGCGTTTGCTTTTGCCGGCCTCCGCCAATCGCAGAGCATTCCCAAGTGACATCACAGGTTCTGTTGCGGAAAATGAGCTGGTGGGTCGCATGGTCATTTCCTTTTTTCCTAATTATGTAGCTTATTTGAGCGAAGTTTGCGTTATAAGTGGTGTCGTTATGGTTCTAACGAGGCAATCTTTCGAATGAACCAAACTTGTGTTTTCTCTTCATGGCTCCTTTAAAGGCCAACTGCACTCAAATTTTTTCTTTGTCGAAATAAGTAGTCTATGCTCTTAAAATCACCATGGCGAAATCCCTAGCTTGGTAATCACAGAGAGCGCTAGGTACCGCCGTTCAAAGTACCTCCGAGCAGACGACGTTTGCACCTGGCGGAGAGTCGCCGAAACAAGTTCCGAGCTTCCTGTGACGGAGGTTGGGGAACCTGTCCCGCGAAGATCGCGCTTCTCCGGCGACTCGCAGGGCGCTCCGTCGGGCGCAGGGATGCGTTCGCCCGGGGTTTCTCTGCTATACCAACGCGCTGTACCGCCGTCGCCATCACATGTTTAAACTAAACGCTGTTGTGCCAGAGCGCCTGGCCCAAAGGCGTTGCACGAGGCGACGCGCCGACAGCGAGGCTGAGTCACGCCTCTCCCTTTGTCGCTGCGGCGCGGCCGAATCCTGCATCTCGAAACGCTGCGGCGCGGCCGACTCCTGCATCTCGAAACTCTGCGGCGCGGCCGAATCCCTCAGCGGAGAACGACCCAAACAAGGGCATGTCGCTACGCCCGGAGGCGAGGTCACGGAGACGGCGGCGGCATCGCTCTCCCTTTCCCCATCGGCGGCGCAGCTGACTCACCGCTTCGCTACCATTCGTCGGAATTCAAACTTCAGGCAGCGAGAGCCCTGATTGGAGCTTTTCAAACTTCTCGGGGCCACAACGAATTTCCCGGGCTATAAAAGAAGCTCGGAGGCTCTCATCGTCGGCTTTCCTCGGCGGCTTCTCTCCGGCACCAGTCTCTTCGGAAGCACCGAGTGAAAGGGTGCTGTCGCCTTTGTGCGAATGATGTAACGTTTGCTTACCCTGTAAATACTGTATATAAATGTTACTTCAACTCTTCGTCGGCTCGAGGACTTCGTCGCTCTGCTCTGCGCCGCGTCGATAGCGGACGGAGCAAGGCAACATCGCTACACCGGTGACTGCGCTCGGGTGGCCAGTCGCAACAGTGGATGGCAGCTGCGGGATCGACCGGCAACGGCTACTACCTGGTGTGGTAAGCGCTCGACGTTTTCTCTCAGTTCACCAGACTTCTCTAGCACAGGTTATAGTAGTTTAGAGAAGGGCTGCGTAAAGCACTGTGTATAGCTTTGATTGTTTCATGCCTAGAGAGTGTGTTGAAACCAGAGCTAGTGCCGAGAGGTAAACAAAGGAGCGTAGAGAATTACTTGCGCGTGCCTTACTAGTAGCTCGATAGTATAGGAGCGGCAAGGGAATTCTAACGCGGGTAAGCAGCAAGAGGCCAGTGCAAACGATGGAGGACCTTAAAGTGAAGGAACTCATCGAAATTTGCGAGGAGCTGAGCCTTGACTTAGGCCGTGCGAAACGGAAGCATGCGATCCTTGAGATCATGCGGAAGGAGAAAGTAACGGCTGAGGAAGTCAATGAGGCCAGGGTTGAAATCAAAGAGCGCCGTGAGCGCGAGGAAGCCGAAAAGAAAGAGCTCCGCGAACGCGAGGAAGCCGAAAAGAAGGAGCGCCGTGAGCGCGAGGAGGCGGAAAGTCGGGAACACAGGGAGGAAGCCGAAAGACGGGAACGCAGGGAGGAAGCCGAAAGACAGGAACGCAGGGAAGAAGCCGAAAGGCAGGAACGCAGGGAAGAAGCCGAAAGGCAGGAACGGGAAGCCGTAAGGCAGCTCGAGTTGAAGCGGTTAGAGTTCCGGCAGGGCTCGCCGGCGCCTAGCGTAGCTTCTCCAACGGCTCCTGCGAACGGTCCGAGAATTCGGGACCAACTGCCTCCGTTCGTTATTGGCGAGGACATGGCGAAGTACCTCGTTAAGTTTGAGCACGTTTGTGAGCGAAACGATATCGAACGGTCTCTGTGGGCGCAAAACTTGTTAGCCCTGCTTCCTGGAGAGGCATCGGACGTGATAACGTGCCTGTCGAAGGAGGCCTTCGAGAGCTACGACGAGGTCAAAGAGGCTCTTTTGAGGAAATACAGGTTGTCGCCTGAAGCTTTCCGACAGAGGTTTCGGTTCGCGAAAAAGGGCAATGAGTCGCATATAGACTTCGCATTTCGTCTGAAGGCTGACCTAATTGAGTGGCTCAAAGGCGAGGAAGCCTATGACGACCGCGACAAAGTGGTTGAGTGCATAGCGCTTGAGCAATTCTACCGCTGCGTCGAAGACGACGTCAGGTTGTGGCTGCAGGATAAGCTCCAAGAAGTAAAGCTTAACAAGGCAGCAGAGTTAGCTGAGGAGTACTACACCCGCCGAAAGTTGCATTATAAGGCGGTGCGCGTTGAAAAAGCGCACGGTAAGGACGCTTTTAGGAAGAAGCCTGAAGAAGGGAAACAGCTAGAGCGTCGCAGTTTTCGAAAAGACTCACCTCCTACGAAAGAAACTGTTGGGGAAGGCATAGATGAGTCTCGAAAATCCAACAGCGATGCTAAGCAGCGCGCGGATGCCGCCCGGGCATTTGAGTCGCGGAAGCAGATAATCTGCTACAACTGCAAAAAGGAAGGGCACATCGCGGCAAACTGTAAACAGAAGGTTGCATTCGCTACAATCCGAGAAACCGAAAAGAACATGCGGTTGCTCGAGCCCTACATGCAGGAGATAAACGTGAACGGCAAGAAGTGCAGAGCACTCCGAGACTCCGCAGCAACTATGGACGTAGTCCACCCGTCACTAGTTTCTCCAAACGACTGCACAGGAGAATGCGCGTGGATAAGGCAGGTTGCCGAGGAGCAGAGCGTTTGCTTGCCGATTGCGAGGGTCGTCATTGAAGGCGGCTTTGGTAAGCTTAACACCGAGGCGGCCGTGTCCGCAGCGCTCCCCGAGCATTTCCCTTATCTCTTCTCTAATAGCTCGGAGCAACTGCTCAAAGAACAGGGAAAATCGTTCTTTACCAGTTTGGCGTGCATGGCACTCACGAGATCGCGGGCGCGGAAGCTCTCCCAGGAACTTGACACTACCCCAGCGAGCGAAACGGTAAAGGCGGGGGAGAAATGTAGCCCGAGCTGCGAGCCGACCGCACACTCTCGCGATAGGTTGGTTGAACCGCCAGCGGCCGAAGCGGATTGCGTCACCCCTTTCGGCGGAGAAGCCGAAGCGGCGCCGCCGTGTGAGGCGAACGATACGTTGTCCCCAGTCTCCGACAGCTGGCATGAGTTAATCAAGGTGGATCGAGCAACGTTCATTCGAGAACAGCAAAATGATAGCTCGATAAAAGCCTTGCTGGAGAATGTGAAACGGGGCGCAAAGAAGAAGAACGTTTCATTTCATGAGAAGTCCGGCTTGTGGTACCGCAGTTACACGGATGCCAAGGGTCAGAAGTACGAGCAGCTTTTGATCCCGGAAAAGTATCGCCGTCAGCTACTGGAACTCGCGCACGAAAACGCGTGGGCAGGGCACCTCGGTCTGAAAAAGACAAAAGCTCGACTTGCGCTAGAGTACTACTGGCCTAGATGCTGGAAAGACATCGAAGGCTTTGTGCGCTCTTGCGACACATGCCAAAGGGTCGGCAAGAGTACGGATAAGTGGAAGGCGCCTATGAAGTTGGTACCAGTCATAACTGAACCATTCCGTCGGCTGGTGATCGACATTGTTGGGCCTCTGCCCGAGTCCGAGAACGGCTGTAGGTACATTCTAACCGCCCTTTGTGTCGCGACAAAGTTCCCGGAAGCAGTGCCACTCAGAGAGCTCAATTCTCCTCAAGTGGTTGACGCGCTCCTTTCAATATTCGCTCGTGTCGGATTTCCTGCTGAAATTCAGTGCGATAACGGTAGCGTCTTCACTAGCTGCCTAACCTCGACTTTTTTTGAAAGGTGCGGGATCAAAGTGGTGCACAGCTCTATCTATCACCCGCAATCCAACCCAGTGGAGCGAATGCACTCAGTGTTAAAGCGAATACTGCGAGCCCTCTGCTTTGAGCGAAAACGCGATTGGGAAGCATGCGTACCTGCCGCTATGTTCGCTTTGAGGTCTGCTCCACACGAAAGTACGGGGTTTAGCCCTGCGGAGTTGGTGTACGGCCGGAGCCTCAGAACCCCGCTGCGAATGCTGCGCGAGTCTTGGGAAGGTTACAGTGAGGACCCAAACGTGGTGGAGTACGTTCTTAGCCTACTGCAGAGGCTCGGGAAAAGTAAAGACCTTGTTGAGAGCCACATGAAGGCGGCACAAGCATTGTCGAAGGCGTACTACGACAAGACGGCTAGGAAACGTACGTTCGAAGTGGGTAACCTTGTGATGCTGCTGCGCCCTTCGAAGAAAAATAAGCTAGAAGTTCATTGGGAGGGGCCAGCAAAAGTAGTGTCGAAGCTATCTGACACAAACTACGAAGTAAAGCTAGGCAAACGGCAGAACAAAATCTACCACAGCAATTTGATGAAACCCTACATTCAGCGTCCTGCTGTGGTGAACATAGCTTTGAATGCCGAGGGTGAGGAAGGCGCAGATATTCTGACCTCTGCGGACCTGAAGGAAGGCACTTCGGATCTCCTGCGGGAGCAAGTGAGGTTAGAGCCCTCTCTAAGTGAAGCGCAAAAGAAGGACTTGGAGAAAATAATTTTCGAGTTTGAGGATGTTTTCTCTGATCGGCCCGGAAAGACTACGATAATCGAGCATGACATTGAGTTAACGCGGGACGAGCCGGTTCGTAGCAAGCCGTACCGATGTTCTCCCGTACAGAAACAGATTATGGCGGACGAGATCAAGCGCATGTGTGACCTTGGGGTCATTGTCCCGAGTGAGAGCGATTGCACCTCCCCTCTAATACTAGTTCAAGTACCTGGAAAGGACCCCAGGCCGTGCGTCGATTACCGGCGCCTCAACGCGATAACCCGAGACCAGACGTATCCGATTCCGAACCTCGAGGAGCGGGTGGAGACCGTATCCAAGGCGAATTACATTTCCACACTAGACCTCGTACGAGGCTATTGGCAAGTGCCCCTCTCTGAGCGTGCCAGCAGATACGCTGCGTTCGTTTCCCCGTTCGGAACATTCCGTCCCGTCATGTTGAGCTTCGGTCTCAAGAACGCGCCGTATTGCTTTTCGAAACTAATGGATCATGTGCTTCGCGGCCTGTCAGAGTACGCGCTCCCTTACCTCGATGATGTCGCCATCTTTTCGAACACATGGGAGGAGCATGTAGAGCACTTACGAGTCGTGCTGAGCAGGCTCAAAGAAGCCGGCCTAACAGTCAAACCGTCGAAATGTCACCTAGGTTGCGCCGAAGTGACGTACCTAGGACATGTAGTGGGGCGCGGCCGACGCAGACCGTCGGAAATCAAAGTAGCCGCGGTTCTAAACTATCGCCGACCAACGACTAAGTCCGAGATAAGGGCTTTTTTGGGTTTGGCTGGATATTACCAGCATTATGTGAGAGATTACTCCACACTGGCTAGTCCTTTAACTGACGCTCTCAGAAAGACTGAGCCAGTAAAGGTAGCATGGGACAGCAAGAAGGAGGACGCGTTTCAAACGCTCAAACGAGCGCTGAGCGAGGAGCCAGTCCTAATGGCCCCCGACTTTTCGAAGGGTTTCGTGATTCAGTGCGATGCGAGCGATCGTGGCATGGGAGCTGTACTATGCCAAGAGGATGCGAATGGCCGGGAACGACCAGTTTTGTACTTAAGCCGCAAGCTAACTTGCAGGGAAGAGGCGTACAGCACATCCGAAAAGGAATGTGGCTGCGTCGTGTGGGCAGTACAGAAGCTGGCGTGCTATGTAGCCGGTTCCCAGTTTGTTGTGGAAACTGATCATTGCCCGCTAACCTGGCTAAATAACATGTCCTCTAAAAGCGGTCGTTTGCTAAGGTGGAGTATGATACTCCAGCAGCACAATCTTGTCGTTCGCTACAAGAAAGGAAAGTTGAACGCTAACGCAGACGCACTAAGCCGTGCGTTCTAAGTAAGGCTGCGTTCATCCTCCCCGTGTCTTTCATTTCGCCTCTTCGTGAGCAGCTTTTATCTTAGCAGGTAGATGGGAGCAAAATTATTGCCCTCATTTGCTGCCTCAGTTGATTATTTCCGCACTGCGTGATTTCAAGTAATCAACCTTAGTTATCATTTAATGTCGTGTGTTACGTTGACACTTAGTGTGAGTTCTTCTTTTAAGAGTTTTACGTCCCGCATGGGCCTCTTGGTGTAGAGGGTCAAAATTTGGGGATAGATACCTAGCTAGGAGAGTTTGTCACGCTTTAGAGTCTGGTGTTCTGACGGAGGACAAAGGGTGCTTGCTTGCGCTGGGTGTTGCCTGTTGTCGGTCGGTTCTTTGCAAGCTCCAGAACGATGAGCAACCGGTGCTGAGGACAGACCGAAGGAGCCGGACGAAACTGGTCGAGACACCTGGCAGCACGGCGGGGTACCGGTGATCCAGACCTGGCAGGCGGTACCCGTTCATGGAGAGGGACCTGGTGGAGTCGCCCTTTTCCTGGGGCACTGGAGGTGCACCTGGATGAGCCTGGCGAACGAGCGCGCCCAGCATCCGAGCCACGTGGAGGCAGCTCGTCTTCACGGCGCATTGTCTGGCGGCGGGGGTGCTGTTGTGCCAGAGCGCCTGGCCCAAAGGCGTTGCACGAGGCGACGCGCCGACAGCGAGGCTGAGTCACGCCTCTCCCTTTGTCGCTGTGGCGCGGCCGAATCCTGCATCTCGAAACGCTGCGGCGCGGCCGAATCCCTCAGCGGAGAACGACCCAAACAAGGGCATGTCGCTACGCCCGGAGGCGAGGTCACGGAGACGGCGGCGGCATCGCTCTCCCTTTCCCCATCGGCGGCGCAGCTGACTCACCGCTTCGCTACCATTCGTCGGAATTCAAACTTCAGGCAGCGAGAGCCCTGATTGGAGCTTTTCAAACTTCTCGGGGCCACAACGAACTTCCCGGGCTATAAAAGAAGCTCGGAGGCTCTCATCGTCGGCTTTCCTCGGCGGCTTCTCTCCGGCACCAGTCTCTTCGGAAGCACCGAGTGAAAGGGTGCTGTCGCCTTTGTGCGAATGATGTAACGTTTGCTTACCCTGTAAATACTGTATATAAATGTTACTTCAACTCTTCGTCGGCTCGAGGACTTCGTCGCTCTGCTCTGCGCCGCGTCGATAGCGGACGGAGCAAGGCAACATCGCTACACCGGTGACTGCGCTCGGGTGGCCAGTCGCAACAACGCATAGGCAGTAATATCCGCCATTTTATTCAATGAAAAAAAAAGAGATTAGAAGCCTTCAAACTTTCACGCGCTTGCGAACGTCTTGGTGTCAGAAAAACTCTTTTGACTTGACAATATTAATTTTAGTAAAAAAAAAAAAAAAAAGAAGCTCGAAACGAGCACTTGCCTTACATTTGTCATTCCTATTGCATTTATAACACAGAAAAACAAAAGATATTTTATAAGTTCTTGACCACTTGCACTTCCGCGTCCGATATTGGCCATATTTGGGCTGGCCCAAGTCACCTCCATCCTTTAGACCTTTCCAAAAGTTTGACGACCTAAATAGAGTTGTGCACGCGGCTATAAACAATTGTGCGACTTTTGCCTCACTCGCTAAGTGAACCACTTAATATCAGCCTTTCTGGTAGTAACAAATACATCCGCACAAATATCGGCTGTCGTCTTTGCGAAGCGCGAAAACTAATGAAACTGCTCCTCTCCTAAATAATAGACTAGATTTTTGTTCAATTCCCGAGTGAAGCGTTAGATTTAGTTTATTTGAAAGTAAAATGTTTTCACCAGCACCTGTCTCTGTGGTTAAAGTATAACACAGCGGTAGATAGGAAATGTTTTCGTGTTTTAGTGCATCATTTGGCTGTGGAAGTAGCTTATAGTTTCAGACCACTTTTATAATTCGATTCTCGTTGTGCAGCACGGCGAAAAATACTGGGCCGATATTCACGAAACTGTTTGTACGTAATGTATATATAGTAGAAATAGTGACTGATCGCCGCCCGCGTGCGGTTTGTTCCCTTCAAAGAAAGCGACGTGATAGCCGAGGCGTCGGCTATAACGGAAGCTGCTTTTCGAAATCGTACGGGCAAGTAGCTTTGTAAATCAGGGTCCGCTCTTTTACTTGCAATGCCAAAAACTGCTACTCGGGCAGTTAATCTGATGTAAAAAAATTACTGTCGGGCGGTCTACTTCATCTCGACTGATAGCAACGGGATGCCGGAGTAGCGCCTAACTCCATTATCATGGGCATACGTTAGTGGAAGTTCTTCGGTGGAAATAACAGAGCGAAACGCGGCGCTACCAAGCGCATTTGAAGGCGGCTCTCAGCGGCCGCCGGTCCTGGCGCGGCCGCTTCCGTTCCGCCACGTACGTCACGTCCGGTCGCCGGTAATGGCCGCCTTTTCTATTCAGTTTCGGTTCCGAAAACGTCAATGTCACGAGACGTTTGTATCGCGCGAGTTGATGTTTGAAGCGCAGTATTTTGCATTTCGCACCCTTTTTATATGTACTATTTGATGACATTATTTTTACGTTCTCGAAAATTTGGGTGCAGTTGGCCTTTAAGGGACAAGAAGAGAGCGGAGTGGGTCAGGGAACAAACCCGTGTTAAGGACATATTAGTAGAAATTAAGAAAAAGAAATGGACGTGGGCAGGGCATGTAATGCGAAGGCAAGATAACCTCTGGTCATTAAGGGTAACAGAGTGGATCCGTAGAGAAGGCAAGCGTTGCAGGGGGCGGCAGAAAGTTAGATGGGCAGATGAGATCAAGAAGTTTGCGGGGATAAATTGGTCACAGTTGGCACAGGACCGAGGTAGTTGGAGAATAATGGGAGAGGACTTTGCCCTGCAGTGGGCGTAGATAGGATGATGATGATGATGATGATGATGATGATGATGATGATGAATCGAAGCGCACGAAGAGCTGGACCCGCTTAGTTCGAAGTGGCGAGCCGAGGCGTCGCCGAGCGGCGGCAACCCAGCGGCGAGTCAGGCGGTCAATATGGCTAGTTGACAAGCTGGTGTTTCCCCGGCAATTTTCCCGAGCCGGTAATACTCGGTTTACGCCATTCGATTTCAGACAAACGGCCTAAATGCGTGCTAGGGTGATTGAATTATGTTCCGTCAATGGCGTGGACGCGACGGTGCGCGAACACTGGCACTTGAAGCGTAGAATTTGAAGTGTGGTTGAGAGCGGGACGCCCAAAAACTCGTTTTGCAAACTAAACGGCTGCACACCTCGGGAAAAAATTGTCCAATAATACTGCAAAGTCCCTAGTGCAAAACCGGTCATTTTTTATGATTGTGCTGTGTACCCCCAATGAGCGGGTAATCGGTTTTTGAGCTCAACAAGCACAACCTCGAATTCCAGCTGTGCGGGCTTTCCAGCGCGAAACTCTCGTAGCGTTCCGTAATGGCCCCACCTCCCCCCCTCCCTCCCTTGAAATAAAAACGGCCACAGCTTTCTCCTCCTCATTCGCTCTGCAGTCTGCGAGGCGTTCGGACGCCAGTCACTGCTTGCTCAAATTGGAGCGGGGTTGCTCGCGCCCGGCAAGAAGATGAAACAGCCAAAGCTCACTGCCTTTTTTGCACCTGAATAAAGTTGTTCTTCACTGAATACATTGTGCTTTGATTCCTCGCAGCTGTGGCGCAAGTATAACTACTTTAGTTTTCTTGAGTGGTCGCTTTTATCAAAGTACCGCTGGTAACGAAATTTTTGGCCGTCTGGCTGACTGTTATAACGACGGATTACAGTAATTTTTTTGCAAGTGTCTTTAGTGTTACGCGTGGCGGTTACATGACTGTGTTTGCTCCAGACAACACGCTCCCTAACTTTGTAATCTACAGCCGCTGTTACCCAGGACTGTATACAGCCGAAGGCAAAATTTGAGAGGCAGGGAGGACTTCCAGCACGTGTTTGGTTGTGCCCTCTCAGAAGTATAGGCAGGCACAGCAGAAAGGACGCCATTTATTAGACGTCACAGCCCACCGCTTAAGCGCGTATCGATTCTGTTTACATTTTTACATCACAAAAAAAAAACACCCCATGGAATGAAATTCCCGACGTTAGCAAGCATTCAATACGCCACACCGTCTCGGGGAGCAGTGTGGCGTTCAGACTCTGTCGAATTCGCAAAATAACTTAAACGACGTCTCGCTCCTGTTACTCAAGATCCACTACTCGACGTGGGTGATGCGATGAACGGACCAGATTTATGACATGTAGCTGTTATCTGAGTTTTCATTTGAGATTGGATTCTACAAAGCTCCTTTCCGCTTTGCGTAGCCACCAGCATGCACCAAATCGTAGGCGGTGACAATTGGCAGCAGTAGAAAAAAAGTGCTGGAAAAGGGGAAGAGGAACCAACCGGCTTTTACCGTTCCGGCAACTGTCGTGGTCTCTTGACTCCAAGGTCAGGTGACGTGTATGGATTCCCAGTCATCCTCTCTACCGGCCTCCGTTGCATACCTGGTTCCTTTCACGCGCAATAACGAGACTCTCCCATCGAACTGTCCCTCCGCGCCCTGTCCACTAGTAGTATTCTTGTGTTGACCCCGTTAACAAAACCTGTCCCGCCGCCGAAGCCCGGTGAGGTGAGCAGCGGCGGCCAGTTTCTGCTCTCAGCGCAGAAAGTGCGCACGAATTTGGCGGTTGGGACAAGGGGCCGCCCTGCAACACTGATGGCTTTTCGCTGTTACGCGGCTTGGACCGAAAGCGGGCCTGTGTCACGCAGGGCAACTTAGAAAGGAGCACAGACAGTGGCCTCGTGTGTTCTGCTTAACCTGTCTTTCAGCGCCACGACGCGCGTGTCTTGCCCTGATGTTTGCTGTTCAGTGTCTAGCACCAACACTGTGCCAACGGTATTTCAATATTGAGAAGCCCGTTGGTTGGGCTATTGGCTTACATCATCCTGGGCTCTAGGCACGCATCCTGGGCTCTAGGCACGCGTGGTGATCGTGCCATATAGGACATCCATCCCCTGACGTCCGCTTCCAACTTTAGCCACTTTAGAAAGGTCACCTTACCTGTTTCTGATATCTTTTCCCTCGACGTTTTGGTAGTCATTTTGTAGACTTGTTTTTACGCTCCGTTGTGTATTTCTGGTGTGTTATATCGGACTCACGTGCCTTTCGTTTGCGCACGGTGGTCATAAAGAATGCGTTGTGTGTCGAACCCGATCAGTCGGGGTTGTACACGCAAATTTTTGTAGGCGACTGACAATGTCTTGACCGTACCATATACGTATAAACTTAAGTCCATTCATGCGTGGGCTTGATAACTTCACACGCCTACTTAATATGGCCGGGAACACCTCGGGCGCTGCGTAAGGCCCACAAAAACTTTGCTTCACCTGCCGGTTTGAACACCTTTGCCTAATTCGGACCGTAATCAAGTCCGCTTCATCGGCTAATAGAACATAGGCCCCACCCTGACTCGCGAAATCTTGCTCTGTGCCACACCTACGACAGTTAGCATTGAGAGAGACCCCGAATTCAGGCAAGCCGAAACCACATAGCCTATTATAAAGAACGCCATAAGCGGAACTAAACAATATTTTTTTTTATGTAGACTCAACGCATGTACAGTCATAGTTCAATGAAAAGTGAAAGCTCACATATGAACTAAAAAAACGAAAACCGAGCAATTTGGTTCTGGAGATCATGTAATGAAAGAGTTGTAGGATATTTCGAAAGTCATGTTTGTAAACTTTGCTGCCGTTATGGAGGGATGCTGCAATTTCACTTGCAGAGAAAGAAATTGCGCTACTGGTGTTTTCCCGTCCGTACTGGCGCGTTCGCATTTGCATACCACTGTATACTGCCGGTTACGACATGCGGAGCTGAAAATTGGCGTCTTACTAAACAACGGGAAAGCAAACTTAGATCGAATCAAGGAGCAATGGAACGAAGAATGATAGGAGTAACATTTAGGGACGGGAAACGAGCTCCCTGGATCAGGTAACAAGCCCGAGCAGATATCATTGCTGAAATAAAGAAAAAAAAATGTACTTGAGGTGGCCGTGTAGTTAGGCGAAATGACAACCGATGGGCCACCAAGGTAACACAGTGGATACGGAGAGACGGGACTAGATGAAGAAGAGAGAGAGAGAGAGAGAGAGAGAGAAGAGAGAGAGAGAAATATTCAACCAAAACTGAAGAGGTGAGCCACACAAACTTCCTACTTCAATTTAGGGGTAGGATGAAATAAGGAAATTTGGGAGTAAACGATAGACTGGGGCAG
This sequence comes from Haemaphysalis longicornis, assembly GCF_048455015.1. NCBI lineage: Eukaryota > Metazoa > Arthropoda > Arachnida > Ixodida > Ixodidae > Haemaphysalis > Haemaphysalis longicornis. The sequence goes on from NW_027526422.1 coordinate 14,295,876, forward strand.
TGGAGGTCAGGAGCGGTTGGAGGTAAATAGAGAGGCCGGCGACCTGCAGCGGACATCAGTAGGCTGATGTTAATGATGATAATGATGTTAATTATTATGATTATTATGTCTTTGTTAATGATGTCTATGACGATGGCAATGAGCGACAAGGGATAGGGAAGCGTGGTGGCGCCAGTTTGAGGTCCACGGCGACGATGGCAGCTCGGTGCACCAGGGTGATCTGAACGCCCTGCCGGAGCAACCCAGAGCACTCTCACATTCCTAGTCACGAGTGATTAAAGTGAAGGGATTGGAAAGACAACCCCACAGAAAGTGGGGTAGTGTGGCGCACTCGCCCCATCCGGGCAATGAGCTGAGGGGTAGAGGTAGGGGTGGATGAGATGGAGCTCCGCCCTGCAGGGAAATCAATGAATCTGAAGAAAGCGCCAGGCAAGAGCTTGCTCGTGGCTGAGCTGGGGATGCGCCGGGTGGTATCTACATTCTTAGCCGAGATACGCACGTTAGACTGAGAGCGACAGAGCATTTTACAAGCTCCGGAACGAGTGCATGCGATTCTGTGTCGACGCTGCCCGACAAGTGCTCAAAATTTTGGTCAGAACTTGGCGCAAGATGCGGTTGCAGGAAAAAGGTTGCGACGCAATATTTTGTTTGTAAAAACAAATGCATGTGGTCGCCAGCGACGTCTGTCACGTGAAAGTCGGGCCTTAACTTCATGCCGGCAGCACATTTGCTCCTTACCGTATTGTTTTGTAAACTTAAGAAACTTCCCAATACCATCTGCATTTCCCGCCAACATTTTTGCTTGAGTTCCTCCCTACCACATTACTTACGTGAAAATTCTTAATGTGGAACGACACCCACTAACTCTGAACAAAACACACTTTTGCGATACTGTTTTGTCCTAAACACAGCGTTGAACGCCCGCCCCCTTCGCTGCATTTTGGCCATCTGTTTTATTCTTGCGCGCAAACAAAGGCACCCGCATCTGTTGTTCAGTTTGTCAGTGTGGGCGTTCGAGAAAAATTGCGTGTCTAGTTAGTTCAATCAAAATGCCGGTCCTAAGTAGCTACAAAAGGTTTAGAGGTTTATGTGAGCATCTTTTTTCTTCATAAATTATCCTCCGATTTTCAAAAAAAAAACTATTATTATTGCTAATGAACACCGAGATAAAATGTTCGCGCTGTCAGATTTGAGAGCAGGAATGGGTGATAATTCGTTGCGCGTCACGGATAAATCAGTTCCGCGGCACCAAGAGAGGTGCAGATCCTGATGTCGGTCAGACACGCTCGTTCGCGCTACCACAACTTCGTGAGAATGTGACGACATGTGCCGTTATTTCACTATCTTACCATTTTATTTTTGCAGAACCTATAGTTTCTATTGTTGTTGGGGGAGCAGTCTTGGAGTGCAGACTCATGCATTAATTTATTCTGGCCCCCTTACTCAGCGATCCAGGTAAGGTAACTAACCCGTAGCAACCCATTGAAATAGGCCGTGATTTCTCTCACGTTCGCAAAGCTGCAGCGAGTAGTGGCCGGTACCAAGATTCACCGATCGGCGTTAACTTTTGTCGGGTACCGAGGGTACTAATTGAACCGATGAATGTACTAATGTGTCTTCACGAGTATTAAACTTTGTAATATTGCGCTCTCGCCTCATTTGTTGCAGTCGGATTCTAATGTGTAATTTTGTTATGAATGAAGCCCAAAGCACTAAATTTGCGCTAAGCACGTGGATGTCTTCGCGGGCTATTCTCTCTGTCCAAATGCACGTCAAAGAAATCATTTTAATTACATTTACATCTGACTACGTTACGCATTTCTCTGGGGCATTACGCCGCCCATTTTGCTACGCCTGTGTCAACTCTGCTTCCTCTGGGAGTGTGTTCTCCATCCATTCTTCGGGCTCCAGAAGCGTATTTCAAAGCTAAGTGAATAGCCGGGACGGTCGTTTTATTTTATATCGGCGCGAAGATAGAGAGCGGGGAACAGGACACGTCAAGGCAGGAAACCAAAGCGGGTGCCATCGTTGCAAAAGAACTAGCAAGGCTGCCGCCTCTTTCTCCTGACTTCGAGGCACAAGCCAAGATACACACACAAAAAAAAGCATCCGCAACATCTGCACGTGGGAGAGTTTCGCGCCGCTAAGGGAGCAGGTTTGAAATATGGCACCGTACGAAGGTGTGCCATAAAGCCCCCGAGAAAAGCCTGCTCCTCGGAGGCTTAAATCTTCCGCAGTTGTCGTTATGATCGACCCGCACGGCTGGTGGGCGCTTCGTCGGGGCTCCTTGGAAAATATCCTTTTCGTGCATCCCCGTAACTACGAGCGCGAATCCACCGCGGCGTGATCTCGCTGACTCTCTTCCAGCGATTCCCGAAAAGCGACCCCGCCTACACGAAAATAAGGTGAAGAGGCCCAGGCACGGGTCGGGTTATCGCCAATCGTTCGCTGCCATTAACGTGCGGACCATCAAAGGTCTTCTCCTCGCCGAGATGATGGGGCTCGCCGAGAAAGGCTTCCTTAGCGCAGCTCACAACCCTTCGCAAGACGTGCTAAGGGCGATGCCAAAAGGAAAGCCTGAACACATCTTTGAAAGGTCATGACGTCACTTTCATTTCAAGATAATTTTTGGCCCCGCTGAAAAGTTAAACCGCATTCACTCCGTCCGAGCTCTTAAACTTTGTTTGGAAATCGAAGATAGCGTGGCTGAAGGTTTTGTAGTTTACAGAGTAATAATTGTATTACTCACCTCGGCTCTTGGTATACGGCTAATGTGTACGAAATGCATCGAAATTGCCCTAAGTACCCGCCGCGGTGGCTCAATGGCTAAGGCGTTGTGCTGCTGATCACGAGGTCGCGGGTTCGATTCCCGGCCACGGTGGCCGCTTTTATGATGGAGGCGAAAAGAAAACACGCCCATGTGCACGAGATTTCGGCGCAAGAGAAAGATGCCCAGGTGGCGGTCAAAATGAATCCGGAGCCCTCCACTAAGGCGCGCCTCATCGCCTACGTTGCGTCGGCGCGTTAAATTCTACAATCATCATCATCAAAGCGCCCTAAGTACGGAAAAGCTGAGGCGGAAAGAATGCTTTTGCATCGAAGAGGAGCGAACCTGATAGTTTACATATATATCCACGTGAAGATTGAATGATACAGAAAGCTCAGCACCCCCGCGGTGTAGCGGGTCTGTGGGCTCTAGACTGAATAAATGGTTGGAGCTAAAACCAGTCTAACCTAAACCGGCAAAAAGGAGAAGGCGAATACAGTTCTGAGCAGCACGCGCATTTTCGCTCGCTTCGGACGCCGGCAATGCTGTGGAAGAAATATAAAGGATGAATTCGATAAGGGAGGAAGCAGGGCACGTAATCAGACGAAAATGAAAATGGGAAGGAATGAAAAAGTGAATGAAAATGGAAAGGACGCGCGGTGTTATGGTGGGAGTGTTGTTGAGGGAGTAGACCTGAGGGCTCATTTCTTTGTCTACTTTCGTCTTCAGCATGTTTCTTGAGCGCACTGTGCTTTCTCCGAGGTCCTTGCTCGACAGTAACTTCTAAACGGCCCAAGTTCCGACGCCTCTTTCTCTCATTTTCTTCTCTCGTTGAATGGGGAAAAGTTTCCGACTTGTTCTTCTACCAGAAAATACACTTTCATTCGCGGAAAAGACGCTTTTCTGAAACTCAAGCTACGCTGAACTTCACCTGTAAAACCACGCGGAATGCGCGGTTTAAAATGAAGTATGTATACATGATGCTCTCTCGGGAGAAACTCTTCACAGTTCAAACGGATAGGCAGACACAGTATCCCGATGTCGTTTAAAAAAATTTTGGCAAACCAAAACAATCTGAGTGACTAGGATGAAATTCGGCCAGGATAGAAAAGAGGGAATAAACATATAAAAGGCAAGCCTTGCGGCATTTTCAACAACAGGCAAGTTTTTCTCAGCAGATCAGCTTTCAGCTCCTGAAAAGACTCGTGGGAGCTCATTCAAACCATATTGTAGAAGAAAACAGCAGGCACAATTCCTGCGTAAGAAATTCGCATTTGTGAACGGCCGGACAAAGTAGTATGCGAAGCAGGGGGAAAAAAAGGGGGGGGGGGGGGAGGTAGTCCGAAGTCAGAAGGCAATGTATTAAGAAACTTCAATCCGTGGCGCGCATACCCTAGCGCATAGAGGGGCGTGCACAAATTGGATTTCTTGAGAGGCCGACTTCATAGTTGATTCCTGGCCCAGAAGTCAGTATGAATACATTGACCGTTCCCGCCGCTCAGTTCGCGATCGGTTGAGACCGACACAATACAATTGTATAATTCGCGCCCTCTCGCCAGACGAGTTTTCGGATGCTCTCGCTGTATTCTGGATCAGTGTACATGCCTTTCATTGCACTTTACCGCTAATATTAGCTTTGGAACTCCTGAAAGGAGGTTCTACAGTAATACGTTTCTTTACCTAGCCGGCGTTGGGCCCTGCGCCCCAGCAGTCGGCAACAGTGTAACTATGCTCCTACCGTAGAATACCATGAATGACGGTGGACGGCTATTTCGAATTGCTTACCGCTGCATGGGGAAAAATTCTTACGGCAAGTAAATAAACCTCGGCATAATGATACTCATATTAGTGACAACTGGTAACATAATTTGTTTTCATGGGAGAATTGACAGCTTCAGAGCATCCGCGAGATGGTCAGCTTCGATGCAAAGCATTTTCTTTCGGCTTACTCCGCCAGGGGCACACAGATTCGCTGTAAAATGACCGGGAAAATCAAAAAGGAAAATAGTTTGTCTAGCCGTATGAATTCGCTCAAAAGAGAAAATAGTTTGTCTAGCCGTATGAATTCGCCTTGTCTTTAATGGGGGTCGTTGACGAAGGAACAACATTCCTACACGACTGAAGCGCAACTTAACGAGTGACTGGCGGAAATAAGTGTTTGCTTGTGATCTTAAATCAGGGTTAATCAGCCCATGGCTCACGTAATGCAGCGCGACTCTATCTCTTAGCACACCGCATTTAGTTCACACTTCTAGTTATAGTGCGAAGCACTTTGGCGGTCGCTACTGTGGTTTTACATCGGCGTCAGCGACGTAACCGGGCGAATGAAGGCAAGACTGAAGCCAAAAAAGAAAAAACGGTGGAGGAAAGTATTACGAAAATGTGAGAGTTGAAAGAAGTATGCTGAGCCCGCACGAGACGCTCCTTGGTGGCGACTCATGGCAAAAGTGTGAGAGGAAGACAGTGAGACATGCTAGCCGGCGGCGACGCGCTGCGAGATAACGCTATAGCAGCAGCGCGTACCGTCGTGCGCTCGACGGTGATGTGCCTTGACTTCCTGAGACGGAGTTCACGGTTCCTTAGTGGTACGCAGATTGCGAAAACCACGTGACATTTGCGCGGGAGGTTCAAACACAATTTATAACAACATGGGGCCCTATTCTCGACTGCACAAATTGCCGGCATTTCGCCCATGTTTTTTTGCGTAATACGACGTAAGCAATCAGTGACGTGATGCACCTATAGCTATGACGACATGCAGTGTAATTTGACGAGTCACTCATAAAGATCGCTACCAAGGTATCAAATATTGTGCAAGAAAGATATAAAAACACTTGGCATGTACTATAAAAATTAAGACGGTAGCTGAGGCTGACAAGAAAAACACATTTCTGGAGGTGAAATTTGGCGCCAACACCACAAGGCGATCGAGTAACGTTGATCCAAAAGCGAACGGAAGGCGGATGTCGAGCTAAAGAACATCACACAATTTTTTTACCGTATCTATTTATTTCTTCCAATCGCTTTTATTAACATAGCTGGGCTCTCTGCTTCAATGCAAGCTTTGTTGCGTTATCACCTTCCCTGCCGCCACCGCCGCCACGCCATCGTCTGCTGCTATGTTACAAGTTTATGGCTTGATCACAGAAAAAGACGGCCGCGACCACCCCTTCTATGACACACAAGAGCAGCGAAGCGCTACGCCTGATAACCGCGGAGCGCACCGATGTCGCCGATTCACTCATTCGTCAAGCTCGACTGCAATCAGCGCTGTAATGAACTAAATAGTCACTTTTCATTGTTATTTTTCTCTTGAGTTCGATCATTTGACCCAACAGCTTACTAGGACAAGTATGGACAAATGCCATGCATTGGGTTCTCTTTGTCATGGAGAGGCCTGTACTGCCCTCTTATGTTGGGGTTACGCCAAACAAATAATTTTTATTTCATTGCCAAACATAAAAGCAAAATACTGCATGTTATTTGTATGTTCCATGATGGCTGACTTGGAAGCAGTTGAAACTATAATTTGTTTCGGTAGGAAACATGCTTTAAATAGCGCGCATGCGAAACTGCGCCTGCTGCAAATTGCCGCAAATTTCGCGGCGCCGTAAGCCGGGGCAATATTGTGCCCTATTTTGCTTGTATTTTGCGACAAAAACAGCCGCCATTTTTAAGCTGTTATGTAGCATTACGTCACTTTTACGCAGGCTGAAGTTGCCAATGCATGACGTAATCGTTCACGCCAACTGTTTAAATTACGTCACGCCTTCTCAGCCAATCACAGAGGGGGTGTGTATTACAAGCAGTATTGTTGTTGAATAACAAAGACAGGCTTACGTTGTCATGTCCGCTGCATTTAGTCTGGTTTTTTATTGCCGGCCAAGAATTGTGCGCCTTTAGTAGCGAGAAATAAGGCAAACTTTAGAACTGGTGTCCGTAGACGACATGAAACGTCAAAATGACGACAGCACACACAACCGCTTTGTCAACCGGAAGCACGTGACCAAAATTGAAAGCCAACCAGGAAAGACTTCCGGAAAATTGCCTGAATTGCCGGCAATTTGTGCAGTCGAGAATAGGGCCCTAGGATGCTCAACAGCGGCAACACGCTGCGAGATAACAGCAGAAGGCGAGCGCCGCCGAGTGTTTGCTGATCACGTGATCCCTTCCTCAGACCAAGGAGGTTAAAAAAAAATGCTGGAGTGGAAGTCGCCTATACCAACCAATGGCCTCGGCTGAAGCCGCCAGCGGCCATCTTGCTCGGGGAAAGAAACCAGATGCCGATTGCTTTGCAGCAGTATTTGCCGACTTTCCCAGCGGTTTTAAATTACGTAATGGATTCTCATGCTCTAATTCAACACTGCGAGCTATGTCTGACGTCTCCGTATTGATTTCTACCACAGAAATTTCGTTAAAAGTCAGATCTTCGAGTACAGGGACATTGTTTTTTTCACCTTATGGTTCGGATATGCAGCTGCCACAAAGTAAAAAAATACATAAGAACTCGTTTATCTTCTTTATTCTAAACTGTTCAAATGCAGAAATTGATCGTGAAAGTCCTAAGAACAAAAATAAAAGAAAAAGCAATAGAGTTACAACTGTAATGTGAAAAACAGCAGTCATGACCAGAAAATGCAGCATTTTCCGAAAAACAACAGGAAACACCCAGAATTATTGTGATAATAGACATAATGGAATGACAAAAAAGCCGATACAGAAAACTTTCATGAGTGTATGATAGCAACCAATGCTATTACGTTCATTGCATTCCTGCCCAACCTAACACACAAATAAACTGCAAAAAAAGAACCAACAATTTTTCTGGTAAATCACACCATGAGGTTACATTGCCAGTGACATGAACTACCGAAAAAAGATGAACCAATTTGTATTTTTGGAAACAAACTGCTTATTTTTTGAAAGAAGACAGACTTATGATACCAGACGTCAATTAAACTGCTAAAACATACTATCAAATGCCAAACAAAAGACACTGACAAAGGACAGTGACTCAACATCTTTCCGAAGCCTAGCAACAAAGAAATAAACATTGAAGGCGCATACTACGCGACACAATGCAACGAGCATGGCTGCAGTTTGGAATCAACTTGCACGCGTGCAAGTTACGTGCGCAATGCGACTCCCGGGGTCGGGTTCACACTGTTTGTACAACCGTAAGCCACACACGAACCAACCATATACTTGTTTTGATCTCCTTACATGGCGCACACACGAAGCAACAACACTTTTTCGTGCACGCAAGGAACGCGCGCTGCAACAACTACGCGTCTTCTCCCCCAGCAAGATGGCGTCGCGGCGGCTTCACTTTACGGGCGCCCCTTCCACTCCAGCAATTTTTTTAACCTCCTTGCCTCAGACGCAGCAGCTACGCGCCGCGACCCAATAACGCAACCCATTAGGCGGGCCGCTGCCTGTCAGGAGAAAAAGAAAGTACCTGACATTTATTTCCCTCCACATGGGAGAAGACGTGTGTTCCGAGTTCCGTCTGAGAAGGCTTATTGGCGGATTCCAGTTCGCACTCGGACGCTTGATTCCCGAAGTTCTGCGTTTTTATGGCACGTCGTGTGACGAGCACTTTTCATGTGCACCGCCCGCCCGTTTGACGATCGTTTCAGCTCTGCGGATAACGACCCGGTTCGCCACTGCGGCGGCCTTTTTTGCTCTGCACGTGTCCCGCGGGGCTGTTAAATATATATAAAGCCTAAATCAAAGAATCTCTACTAACTCCGCTGATTTTACAGACACTTTCAATTCGATCCATACTAAACGCATGCGTGCCTGTGTGAGATTGGTGGCCAGGTTCGTGTGTGTATCTGCGACTCACTACGCGGGCGGGCGTTCGAAGACAAGATCGGACTTTCTTTAGGTTGCTGTACCGGCGACGGTGGCTCATTGGCTGTGGGGTTGTGCTGCTCAGCCCAAGGACGCGGATTCGATCCCGGCCGCAGCAGCTACATTTGAGATGGAAGTGGAAAGCGAAAATGCCCGTGTGTCGATATTTCGGCACTCGTTAAACAGACGTTGCTATCCAAAATTATTCCGGAGCCATCCGCTAATGCGCGAGTCGTAGTCCATGTGCAGCGTCGGCATGTCAACCCTAAAAAAATGGAATATTAATATACGTTGTCGTCGCCTGCTCTACATCCTGTGTGACATTGTTTAGGGACTCTTTTTCTAGTTCTGATACCATGTCAAGACTGCGCAGCAGTAACGTGAATGTTGATGCGTACTTAAAAGCCATAAATGATTGCGCAGAATGTCGATGTCCAGTAATTCTTCAAGGAATGGGTAATAGCATTTTTCAACACATCTTCCCCTAGGGTACAGTGTTAAAAGAATGAAGTTTAAGTTTTCCCGCATGGCAAGAGCCTCTCTTAAAATACCCTTTGAATCACCTTCTTTTGGCTCTAATACGGGGCCGTCGTGGCGACTGTCGGACGCGGTATCATCCTTTCGCTTGACTGCCTTGCAGTGATTAACGGTGTCTCCATCTTGTTCTTTTTTTTTCCCACGGAATGCGTGACGAAATATCTCCCGTCAATCTGTGTGCCTCTGAAATGGGCGCAGTTGCAGTACTACATAGTTTTTTTCTGTCGTTTTTTCTCTCCTTAAGCGAAATTTTTTTTCACATTTGCGAACTGGGAGTAGCGCAAATGTTACTCCGTTCGGAGCAGGGTCAAGGAACAAATCTAAAAGCTCGCGCATAAGCGAACAAAATCAGAGAAATAAGAACTACGAGTCTTTCACCTTCCCCATTCTATATTACTCGCATTTACTTTTCTTTACAGAGCGAAGAAGACGAGCCCCTTAAATGAATAACTGGGCCACGCGTCTTCGTTTCGGAGAACATAGCGAGTCATTCCCGTGGTCGCCGAGCTAACAGAGGGAGAAGAGTCAGCGCGCCTCACTGGTCACCGGGGAACGAAATCCAAAACACGTCTCGGGACATGTGGCCGGTGCCGCAGCATACAGAAGAAGCCTTGCCGAGCACATTCAGCGTCAGATATTATTTACGCATAGTGGACACCAGCCGACCGAGACACAGCTTCCAATGTGAGTGCTTCTGTCTGTCCGTCCCGCAGACTTTGCTTTGGACGCCGTTATTTCTCAAACCGACCAAGAACGCCACTTTTCCGCACTGCGTGGGCAATGTATGCTTGTGTGTGGGATTGCGATTGAACATCCGCATGTCCGGCTGTGTCTGCGTCTGTTCGCAGGCGGTCCAGTTCGTGTGCTGCGGCACGGTTCTCGTGAAATTTCGGTTGATTTTTTTAATATGTTCATTAGAAACGCCAGCAGACTGCCTCAAGATGTAATGCGCCTCTGAAGGAAGGATAACGATAAAAACTAATGTAAACATTGAGCCGCTTTTAGTATGAGTCGTTCGATAAACAGCCCTATAGGTACGTGTGACCGACAACCAGTGTTGTCTGTCTGAATATTTTACGGTGCAGCTGTTAATGATGCACTCGTGTCCATCCTAGCTGTCCTCCCGGCTAAATTGAGGAGCCATCCGCGGGACCAGCTCCATTGCTTTGGTGACAAGAGAGCGCGCAAGGCTAGAGTTGGTAAGGCATCAGCGTAAACCTTTTAATACTGCTCAGAAAAACAGAATCTCATCGCAGGCGTCTACAATAGTAAAAACACGCGCGAATTACTTTGGCGTTGCGAATTTGGCATTTCAGAAGCGGTTCCCAAACAATTTGTTTGAATTTCGATGCAATATGCGTCGTAAGCTCATCATTTGGCGACTCTATAGAGATGAGATATTGCCCCATAGCATTCTAATTTACCTCTATCGGGGTTCCGTAATGATGTGAATGTTTGTGTTGCGTCGAAGTAGACACGATAAGAATGTTATCACTATGATAACGTAATATTATTCTACTATTTACGTTATATAGTCCCCCAAAAACTTGCCAACATCATCGCAGTTTTAAGTAGTACTCCTAAGTACTTTGTATACTAGTTTTAACCTAGTAAACTGCTGGCATGCCTAAAACATGCCCACAGCAATTAACTAATAGGGAAACTTTTGCTTATTTTAATCAATATTTTTTTTTGCGAGAGATTGTCCTACGGTACAAAAACAGCTCTCATCCGTACTGCATTGCACACGTTTCGCGCTACAATTGCGATGAGAGGCCGGTGCTCAGGCTTCCATATCCTCCGCTGAAGATCTGAGAGGTCTCTCAGAATTGAGTAATTGTGCCACGATGGTGGTGTACACGTGCGTATACAAGTGCTGGACAGGTCTACAACAGGTGTTGAGCGCCAGCTCCTGACGCAGGCAGCGTAGAAATGGGGAAAATGTTTGCAAAGAGTTCGTGAAAGCGTGGGTTACTGCTGGGGATAACGCCACCCCAACTCGAAGCCTCCGCAGCAGAACCTCCTCTCAGTGTGCGGGACCGCTGGGAAGCCCAATTCCACACGGTGGGAGTTGAACACGCCTGGCGCAGCGGAGGTTCTCGTTCTTCACAAGCTGTTATTGTATGGTGGATGCTGGAAAATGTGGCATCCGTGGAAGGTCTCCTTATGTATTTAACCGAGAGTTACCAGCGCTTTTAATTAAGAATAGACATTGGGGTGGCTTTTACAAAAGCAAAGCAAACAAAAAGGCTAAGCGCCAAATGGTGTCGAATAGAGACAAGATAAAAGAAAGCACCAAAGCAAAAATATCGCCTTGTACTGTCCCAAACCAAACCAAAACAAAAGATGAAGAAAATGACCCGTTCTACCCAAACAGATGGCTTGCGAAGAGTACAACTTCGGGAATACTTTGTTGAAAATAAACTTTATTACAAGAAGGATGGCATATGGCGTGAGTGGGAAACAGAGGGAAAGGGTATAAAATGGTGTCTGCGTGTGGAGGAAGGCAGAAGCACAAAGAGGACGGCAGAAGCGCTCCAATCACCATTCTGCACAACAATGGTGATGGGAGCACGTGTTCAGCAATTGGACATTAGAGAGTTTTAGCTGACCGTTTTCGGCGCTCCGCTCCGGTATCGGTGGCCCGCTCAGCGCAACGGGAGCCAATGCCGTTCGCGGTCAAGCGCGCCACGCATGCGCAATGGCGCTTCTGTTTGCTATCGGAGCGGAGCGGACCGTGAAAGACGGTCAGCTAAAACTCCCTACTGTTTTTTCCCAATCACTATTATTATAAGGAGCTTGAGTGACTTCGTAATTTTACAATGAAAAACAGCGTTACTACAGTATGTCGGTTGTGTCCGTGTGTTCAGCCTTGTAGGGACGCAGCCCCTACGATCGCCCGCGTAGGGTGATTACTGTGATGTGCGCGCGGCGAACAGCGATAGTGGCGTCAGTGCGTCATGTGCCCGTGCGCGCGTGTGTGATGAACAGTGAGCCGGAACAAATACGTTAGTGCGGATACAACCCGGAACATGCGCACAACCAACGGAGTGGCGTAAGAGCGGCGCTCACAGGAGCGGGGGCGAGTGCGCACCGGGACACACGCGCGAGCGGCCGCTTCCGCGGGCTGCGGACGGGACCGACGGGCGGCCAGCCACAGCCATGACGCCCGGACAGCGAGGAGCAACCAGCGTCCGCGGCGGACACTCTTCACCCGTAGTCGGCACATGTGACTGAAGACGTCGTCGTGATTGTATGGCACCAGGCCGTAACTTTCTGAACAAGCAGTGCTTCAACTGCCACAATATTATCTTTACGCGCTTTACGCGCACGCTGGCTGTACTGTCGTAACAGTGCCTCCCAAGTTGCTTTCGTTGTTTTTTCCATCCTTTGTTCTCCCGGTATAAACCGGCGACTTGTTCTCATGTGGATTGGCGTTACTTCGTCTGGCGGGATCGGGCTCGCGAGCCCTTTACGCTCGAAGGGCATTCCTTCAGCCTCAAATGCCTTGAAGGTTTTCTTTAGAGTGAATTTTTATTGCATGCAAGAAAGAAAGGCCGAAAGTCCTTATAGTTTGTTATTTTTTTCTTACTTGCTTACATCGGCACGGCCTTGTGTGAAATGTCCTTTTTTGTTGCATTCTTTCTGATTAGCAAGCTCCCTGTAATCTGAAATGGTGCATTCTGTGTCTTGGAAGAAGTGATACAACTTGCCCGAGTTTTCCTCTTCCTGATTACAGAGGTCGTAGCCTATTCGATGCTGTTGTACATTTTGGGGGCCGATCTGACATCCGGCTTTCTCTTTGAAACGCGTCTGTAAAAACATTCACTTTTAAAGCGATGTTTTGCACATGAAAAGAAAAACCCAATTTTGGGTGCTAGAGAACTTCCTGGACGCTTTTGTAAATGACTACACAGCCACTCTTCGGGCTCTCCGCAGGTGCTTCGAAGGAGACGCGACGGATCTCGCTTCTGAAAATCGCAGACCCCTGAGGTGTTCGGTGTTGGTGCAAACGACGTGAACGAGGCTAAAGTAATTTGTACAGACAGCGCTGAATGGTTCCGGTGAAGCACCGCGTTCTGAAGGCATCTAAACACCTCTCGTCAAAGAAACACGATGCTCATGCGTAATGTGCAGGATGTATGCATCTTCTAGCTCAACGTTTTAGCTAGGCAAATGTAAGAGAATGTTAGGCAGCGAGGCCGGGTAAGGCACTGCAATGTGAAGGTATTTTCTCAAGAAACGCAGTGATGTTGCGTCAACAAAAGGAAGGATGCTGCGCGCACACCAGGAGGGTAGGATAGGAGAGAAAGCTGAGTAAAGAAAAGGAGGGTGATGCATCAAAAGGGATCGCTACAAGAAACGACTCTTCGCTGTGGCATCGCGGGCGAGCAGTTGGGCGTCGAATTTCACAGTACGCAGCCTTTGCTGACTCGTATCGTCAGAACTCGAGTGGCTGTGAACTGGCTTTCTATACGTAGATATTTACTCTTTTGAACATAGTCAACCGAGACCTTCATTGAAACTAGCTGTTCGTTTTTGTTGCTGCTGTTTACCAAAGTTAAGATTTTGGTTGATGGCAAAAGCGGCAAAGCAAGGTTGCACTACTAGTTTGCGTCCTGTATTTTTTTTAATAAAGAGACATGTCGTTGCAACGCTTCTGCGGGTTTTTTGTTTCATATAAAAGATCGCTACGTGAGCCTACCGTTCGAAGACATGATGATGATGATGAATAAATCTTTATTTGTCAAGCTGGTGCAGATGTTAGGGCACCCGCCCGATAGGGGGCTTCCCTATTCCGGGATACCCTGAGCTCGGCTGGCGGTCCAGGCCCTCTTCACCAGTTCACGCTGGAGCCCAAGGTCCGGGCTCGTCAGGCGGTTCACCCACTGCTTGTAGGAGGGGGAGGTTATTGGGGCAAGGCTTGGCGTCTTCTGGCACTCCCAAATCTGGTGGTACAGTGTACCGGGAGTTGGACAGAAATTGCAGGTAGACGGGTATTGGGTAGGCTAAATCGCATGGAGTAGGGTTCTGTGGGGGTACGTATTTGTCTGTAGTCTTCGAAGGGTGGTGGCTTCTGCTCTTGTTAATTGGGAGTGCGGAGTCGGGAAGGTTCTTCGGCCTTGACGGTAATAAATGAGAATGTCAGCATACCTGACAAGCGGTTCTGTTTTGGGGGCCGCAAGCCGTGTTTGTCCCTCAATGGTAATGGCCCGCTGTATAAGCGCGCGGGCAGCGGCGTGAGCCGCCTCATTACCTTCGAGAGATTCATGTCCAGGTATCCAGATGAGCCGCGTTTCAAATATGTGGGCAGTATTCTTAAGAATTTGAAGTCCCGTTTTGCTGATGCGGCCTCGTTGGTAACTGCGGCACGCGGCCTGCGAATCCGTCAAAATCGTAATTGCATCTTTTCGCGTCGTGATGGCCAGGGCAATAGCGGCTTCTTCAGCAGCTTCCGTTGATGTTGTGCGGACGGTGAGGGCGGTTGTTACTTGCCCTGCTGCATTGGCGACACACACGGCGTGGGCTGGCTTGTTTCTGTATGGAGACGCGTCCGTATACCTTGTTGGTGGATTGTCGCCGTATTTATTATGCATGGCTCGTACTGTTGCTAAGCGTCGAGCTTTGTTGTGGAGTGGGTGCATGTTTCTTGGGATGGGGGCTACCCTGATGGCTTGTCTGACTTGGAGTGGAAACCGCTCCTTATGGTCTTGCAGTGGCGGTATGGCATATACCAGCCGTCGCAGTGTAGCTCTTCGCGCTGCTGTTAGGCTTAAGCGTTCCAGTTGAGAGCTATGATGCGCCTCCTGTATTTCCTCCCATGTGTTATGTAGTCCAAGATGCAATAATCTCTTCGTCGATGTTTTTTGGTGCAGAAGATAAATTTGAAAGTTTCGCACATTTTGAAAGAAGTCGCGGCTGAACTGCCTGAATGGCAAACGTTTTAGGTGTCCAGAGTACATCCGACATATAGTCATTAATGTAAAAGGGATATTTCAAACAATTTGTAATTATTCTTGTTCTACAATTAAAGACACCGCAAAAACAAGATAAATTGCTCCAAGGAGAGCTGTCAGCGTCTTAGAATTTATTGCATGGCTGCGATTAGCACTAGGCAGAATGGCCAAAAATATCCAGGTGCGCGATAAATTGAGTAGCAAAGGAGCGCACGGCTTTGTCTTCTGAAGCAAAAAAAATGTCAGAGAGGCCGTTTTCATGTCTCCTAAGCATAAAAGTTTACCTACAGTGCATAAGAAATTGTGTGGTACGATAATTTCAATCGTTTTACCATTGAACGAGCCGTTTTGACTTTTCAAGTGGTGAGTTCTAGACATTTAGAGGTTCTGCCGAAACCATCAAGAAAACAGAAACGTAAGAGCGTCAGAGGGAAAGCGCATGTCGACGGAACGTCTGGGTACAAGGGGAATGCTCCAGATATCCGCGTCTTGCTCGTTGGGAGGAAGTATTCTGAGGTAAAAAGCGTCTTCATATGCTAACGGAATCGCTTAAATAGCCTTTCCGGGCATGCGTAACCTATGGGCAGCAGATATGCACGGTAAGGCCGTTTACACTCGTGCAAGTTCTCCATCCGCGCGATGTTGCGACAAAACCGTAGTTGTCCACGATTCATACAAATTGACCTAATGTCTCAGGAAGAACCTTGACAATGGACAGATGAGAGGCAAAAGCGCAATGAGGAAATGCAATCTCGCGTGCACAGGGCGCCTGACATACGGTTTCTCCGTTTACGTGTAATCGCTTTCAGCTGAGTTGGTGTCGACGAGGTCAAAAACCGGAGCCAACGGGAGTCTTTTCTACAGGAGTGGATGACCAGCGCAGTTGGCGTGTCTACGAAACAAAACACAAAACAAAACAAAACAAGCGAACGAACAAAACGAAACAAAACAAAACAAAACACAGTAAAATTAATTGAGATCCGAAACATTGGCCGCGTATCAGCTCACTTATCTGCAAATGTCGTCGGAAGAGGATAGTCTACTGCCGCTCCTGCCACGTAAATGACTCTTTTCTCTTTCCCGCCCACCTCTCACTCCCTTCCCCTCCAGTCTCACCCCACCAACAATACAAGCAGTGGAGGTTTGCTAAAGTCAATTAAATTTTGCCGCGTTCTACATCTCACGCGCCATCCAGTGGAGCCTTCTGTTACTGTGGAACTTACAATACTGCACGAGGTTCATGCTCGCGCAAGCTAGTTTTGTACATTTCGGTTAAAATATTTTTTTTTCAACCCGTATCTTTTATTGACGTTTGCAAATATCCAGTGAACAGTGTTCATTGTTCACACTGTTCATTTATTTTCAAATAAATGAACACTGTGAGTACCAATTGTGCACTGATGCATTGCCTCAAATATGTCTAATGTTCTCTTTTTGCTCTACAATGTGTACAAGTGTGATGTGGGTTTCCAGATGTGTAAGTCTACAAAGGTTTCGCCTATATGAACCACTTGTTGAAGTATTCTTAATTTTTGGTCGGAAGGCTGAATCAGGGGACAGACAGACAGACCCAGACCGAAATTTTCTGGTTTAAGTAGGCCAAGAAAGTTTATTGTTTTTGAAATTCTCGTTGGAAGAGTAGTGTAAACACGAAGAGCTGGACTGAGATCTTGATAAACACTGTGAAGTGCAGTGCAGAGTAAGCGGGGATGTAATTCTATGTACCACTATGTTCCCTCGTGCCTGTAAAGCGTGCTCTGCCGCGCTAAAACTCATTGTGTGGAGAAGTCTCACGAAGGAACTGGAGTGCGCGTTTGCCTGAGAGTTCGAGCAGTTATTGTACGCACTGCGGTGAAGTTACGTGTACTTAAAGGTTTGTTGCCGTTAATTAAGGGACCGGCTGCAAAAAACAATTATTGATCTAAAACGCGAAATACTTGGGTAGAGGTACCAAATATCATGCGCTGCACAGTGGCATGAATAGTTCACTGGGAAGCGGGTTATTTCGATACTTAGCACTGCGCTACGCTCTGTAGATATTATAGGTGGGAGACAGGATCTGCAGGAGAAAGTGCAGTTGAACAGTAAGTAGTGGAGCCCCATACAGGATTTTCTTTGCAATTTTTAGTAGTTAATGTTTCATGTCAGCTGTGTGCAGAAAGACCTTCACAGAACAGTAACAAAGATAACTGAAGTTGGACTTTATTATCGACTTTTTGCTTAAGGAGCACTTGATGAACACTCCGTGCTCCTTACAGATTACATCCATGATGCGGAGATATGATGCGCTGTGGGAGTCAGGACCTATCCTTGAGCCCAAAAAGACTTACTTACTTGTTTGATTGCTTAGCACCACACTGGGGTCCAGTATGTTTTAAAGTGCAGCATAGTCTTCTTCCCCCTACCCCCGAAAAAAAAGCTGTTTTACTTATCCACATATTACCGTATTACTGTGTCAATGGCGTCAAGTATATTGCTTAATACTTGCTTAGAGACTGTCCACTACCTAAATGACGCATCGGAGTTACTCGTTGAAAGCCGACGAGCCGAAGGGAGAGAAAAGGGCCGAATAAATCCGCGACGGCAAGTTGTCAGTAAATGCTGCGTAACAATCAACGCAATTTTCTCCAGTGGGGGTAAAATTAAAACTAATTTAGCTGCTCTTTCAAGTTTGTATCTGCGGGTCTCGGATATATGTAGTAAGACATCGAACAATGCTTTGTATCAGCAAAAATATAGAACATCAAAGTGCGTAACAAATTCCCAAGGCCTCAATCGTCTGTTCTGAGCCTAGAGGTCGCAGAAGATGTTTGCAACACAACCGCAGCGGTGATTTCTTTCTTTGGCAGCGAGAGCCGCAGATGCGGGCGTTTCTACTTTTGCAAGGCTGCCAATTTAGCAACGTGGTTGGTAGAAGGCTTGCACGATTCGTGCCATCTTACCGGTGACTTGCAATGGTTATATAGTATTTTTTATTGTCAACGCAGAATCCAAAGAATTTGCGAAAAAACAATGTAGCGCAACGCAACAGCCTCCAAGGTAATTCCCGACATAAGACGGAATACATCCGCTCCATAGGTCAGCCAAATAAATGAACGCAACCACCTACCCACACAGCGCTTCGCAAACGACGACAAAGTAGGTCTACTAAAAGTACCATGAACATTCGAAGAAGTTGCAAAGTCTAGCTGCAGCCATCGCTATGGTTGAATTACCACCGCAGGTTCATATAATTCTGCAGAGAACATCTTTCGCGACAATTCTCAAAAGCTCCATCTGACAACTGCATCCTTAGAACTAATGGCTTCCTCAATGTTTCGATATTAAGGCGTCGAAAACAAATCAAAAGTTTACGTTTAGTATATATTCGTGCCTGCAGAAGAAAATTGCTGGATAATTATGATAGACCACCGTGTGCGCCAAATCGAAATTCATCAGAAAAACCTGGTGCTCATACTGCTCATACTAGTTAAATAAGATAATCTCCCGGAGAGCCGTCAAAGCACTGCGGCAAAAATAGAGGAAGATTTTATATACAGGAGCTAACTCAAACTCATTATGGTGTCCACCATGCAGGGAATCAGCGCAGGAAATGTTGTACCTGGCTAATTAGGCCCAATATAAGGAAGACATGCCAAGTATGGCTTTCCTTGTTTATTCAGCAAAGCGTGCCCGATTTATTTTTGTGTTTTCTTGGTTTCTTCGTGAATGTAAAAAGAACACAACAAGTTTTGGTCCGGAAGTTCACCGGTGGTTTCTAGACTGATCCGGGGATGAATGCGAAAAGGGTAATTAGTTTCCGAAGTAGCGCATGTTACCGATAACAGCGTAAAAATGTTTGCCCGAAAAATGAAAGCCAGTGAATAACAGTGTAATTTTATATAACGTGAAACTCGTCTTTTTCCATTTCACCAACCTCTTCTTTCATAATTATGCCTAATTTTTGCCCCAATTTTCGAAGACTTCTTACACTGGCACGTAGCTTGGAAAAAGAAGTTGAACGTGCATCGCACTTTTTTGGCCGGCCTTAAATCAAGTATGCATCATTAGGCACCCCTTCGGGGCTCTCGTGGCCTGCTATCGCTCTTTGCTGAAATGATGCATTAAAGAGTTATCCGTGCTGATTTTTTTAGGGGGGTAGGGGGGGGGGGGGCATGTGGAACGCTAATTACGGAGGCGTCATCACTTCACGGATATTTTTGGTGTAGGTTCGTTCTAACGGCAGCATTTTCTTTGACCTCAGAAGAATTCGCGGAGAAAATTTTGAGCAGCAATGAAAAACCTGAAACAAAAGGCACGACAAAAAACTAACGCACGGGAAGGCACGAATTTCTTCTCTCCTTACCAGTAATTACATCTTCACTAGGCGCAAAAAAGACACGGACGAAGCACTGAGGTAAACAAAAACAGGGCGCCTCAGTCCTTTACCTCCGTCCTTCGTCCGTGTCTTTTTTGCGCCTAGTGAAGATGGATCTAAACCAACTCGCCCAGTTATCTGTTCTGCTGCCAGTAGTTACTCTGACAGGTTCTGAACTCCTCTCGTTGAAGTCTTCTTATGGTATGAATATCTTTATAACGCGTCATACATACGGCCATCTTTTTTCTTGACAAGTGCTTAACAGGGCCGCGAAGACAAGCTACAACATTGTTATAAGGAACGAAGAAGCCTTTGGCAACTCACGCAGCTCCATTCCAGCCACAAAAGACGTTTTTTCAACCAAAAACCTTCACAAATATTGAAAGTATTTTTAATTTTGCCCTACAGGTTCGTAATAAGAGTAGAAGTGACGTAATATGGGCAAGCACACACAAAAAAGCATAACTACCATTGCGTTAACGGCAGGTCAGCATTGAAGTGAAACGATCAAAGAAATTCACGCATCTCCACGAAGTGAATCACGACGAGCGGGCGAAGCACTGGGGATCGTTCTTACGGTAAATCACCCCTGGCATTGCCCACTCGCGCATGTAAATGGGTGACAACGCGTGTGTACAGTATAGACACCTTCGCTGTTTGTAAACAAACATGAATGCGCCAAACGGTTCGCCCCAGAAGACTTCCGGTGCGGCACTAGTCCGGTAATGGTTTCTAATGGTCGCGGCCGTCGCGGCGGTGTTTGCCTGGTGTGTTTGGGTTTGTTGCTGCATTATTTCTGGCGCGTTCCTTAAGATGTGTTTAGAGCGATGTCTAGCGACTACATGACTACTACTGTGACAACACTATTAACAAAGTCGTAATAATGAACACCACTTTTTCACATAAGAAGGGGTGTGTACGGTACGCCCCTTCACATAAACGGAACCTACGCTTTATCACACGTATTTTAAGCTGCCTAAAACGGGCTAGTTGACACACTCAAACTTTTGGCACACATCACGATAAATCGCTTTTTACTGCGCCTGTGTCACAATAGGCAGATTTGATAGAGAGCGGCGCCGATCGGAACCGGTCGCGATATAAGGTGTTCAGTGTGACTGAAATAACAAAACGTACTCATTATGTGATGACATCAGGTGCGGCTGAGTCACAAGAACAACTATGGTTTACTGGCGAGTACACTATTCATGAATCAAACTGTCAAGTTAACCCGCCTACGTGTAGTCCGCGCTCACACCGAAAGGTAAATTAGCTGGAGTGCGACGATTTCCATTGGCGGCAACACGACAAACTACGAGTCAGTTGCTCGCACCTATAAAACCTCGCTCTCATAAAATGCAAATGTAACGGCGCCACTGTAATTAGCAACAAAGCGTGGGCACCGTACGTACGCTGTGCGGCGATTCATGCGGAGCGCGGCTACTTTGGCGTCCCGAGTGTTGTTTCGAACAGCACACATCACTGATCAATAAGCCTCTAACTACAAGAAACACCTTTACAATGTATTTTCGGCGTTAGCCAGCTTTGCTATCCAACTAAAGCGTCACTGCGGTTACTGTTATGGGTGGAACACGAAGGCGTCCGACGTGTTCCTTGTAATTGGGGACCTCAGACTAACGTCTGAGCATCGCCTCTGTGCAATTTAAGCATACGTTGGGTTAAAAAAATCGAGCGCTACAAACGAGGACAGAAAAAACGAAGAACAACGAGACAGATGCGCTACTAACAACTGATTTATTCCAAGGAAAGACAGGGATATAAGTAGCTTGTCTACAAACGCACAAACATACACAAAGGATAATAGATCTAAAAAAGATACTATAAAAACAAAATAGCCACAGCTGAAGACCACAATCACACCTTTTCATCGCATGTTGTCTAAGATCCGTGTCTCCTTCGAAAACAGTGATAGCGATGCTTTACTGACACAGCCTGCGCTGTTTTTTCGGATAAAATACGCTTCGCGCAGTTCTCGCGCCACGTTGGGCTTTGCTTGCCTTTTGATGAAGTGGGCAGAACAAATCTGCGCGCTATTTGTGGGAGTCCAGTTTCCCCGCTTGATCGCTGCAAGCCAGGCGCTCCTTCTGCCTTCATCTCTCGGGAAACAGAACGTTCTGACTTCCGATAGCAAATTTATTCCGGTACGCAGACTGCATCCCGGCACAACACAGCAGTGCCCGAGTCGCGAGCGCTTCATCGGAATAATTGCATCCGCCAAAAACATCGAAACAAAGCAGCCGCCGCCACCAACGCAGGCTGAAACCACGGTAAAACAATCTAAACAGGAAGCTTTCTAAGGAACGTTTCCGGTGAACGCACAATGTTGCCAGAGAACGGTGAGCGCTGGCGAAACCGTGTATATACAATTCCAATCCAATCCAATCCGATGCAATTCAATTTAATTCAATCCAATCCAAATCCAATCCAATCCAATTGAAGCCACGGACAAAGCGAGGTCCTAAAGTACTTCACCCCTAAAATTAGAGGCCCTACTACAATACCCGAGTCATATTCCTTGGCGGTGGCTCATGTCGGCGGCTGCCCATCGCACGAACAAAAGTGACTGTGCTTCCTGTGCTTTGTTTCAAGTCTCGGCTATTTGTTGCAAGTTTGTCATCACATTGGTATCATCGTTATCGGGACGAAGATGTTTTAAGTGCGAATGCACTTCTTAAGCGAGCCTGAATCGTTCGCCGCCGTCCGCATTCCACCGCCGTCCGCATAGCAACAGCTGCGGGTGCGTGCGCTCCTCGTCTTCCTTGGCAACGGGGGAAGATGGGCGCGCGCTGCCTGGCCGCTGACATGGCACATACCCACGTGGGGGATTGGCCAGGAATCGGGCGTGAGAAGGGCTAATGCACCCGCTTAAAGGAGTATTGACACGAAATTTCAAAGCTGAGATCCGCTCTAGCAATCAAGTACAACGACAACACAAATAGGTGTCTGTGCATGGCACATACCCACGTGGGGGATTGGCCAGGAATCGGGCGTGAGAAGGGCTAATGCACCCGCTTAAAGGAGTACTGACACGAAATTTCAAAGCTGAGATCCGCTCTAGCAATCAAGTACAACGACAACACAAATAGGTGTCTGTGAATAAATGCATCTTTCTTTCTTTGTAGTTGTGTGTGTGTGTGTGTGTGATCTCTCTTTCGCGAACATTACAGTTGTGTGCGTGTGTGTAATCTCTCGACTACTCATTAAGATCACGATATCCACCACCCGCCGCGGTGGCTCAGTGGCTAAGGCGTTGCGCTGCTGAGCACGAGGTCGCGGGTTCGATTCCCGGCCGCGGCGGCCGCTTTTCTGATGGAGGCGAAAAGCAAAAACGCCCGTGTGTACGAGATTTCGGCGCACGTTAAAGATCCCCAGGTGGTCAAAATTAATCCGGAGCCCTCCACTACGGCGCGCCTCATCGCCTGCGTTGCGTCGGCGCGTTAAACCCTACAATCAATCAATCAATCACGATATCCACCGTAATCGCGCAATCAACAACCGTGCATTCGCACTTACACACTCTCCCCCTCGGGGAAGCGCGAGGGATTTTTTTGTTTTTTAAATGAACCAAACTTGTACTTTGTCGTCATAACTCATTTGAAAGCAGCGCAACTGTTTTTATCTAAAAGCGAGATAAAGTATGCAGACTAATTGGGAACACCTGTACGAGGAGGTACAAAAACCAGGCAAAAAATCTCCGGCCGTCTAATTTTAAAACATAATTTTCGCCTTCAGTTTACCGGGCCGGCCTTGCAACGTTAAAGCAGCGTTAAGTGTATTCAAACGTTTTTGTTTATTTTTGATGGAATTCAGTTTCTTATGCGCCTGGCGTCCCGTGAACAACAACAACAAAATAGGCACCGTCGGGTCGAACTACTTCAACAGCTCTCGTATTACAAGCGTTTCGAATTTTCTTGGCACATCGGCCGCGTTCCTGACGCCAAGCTTCCCTTCCCGGCTCAAAAACACTCGGTCGTCAGCTTGCGCTCAGTTTTTTCAGCTTTTGCGAAAAGCTGGCGTCTCCCCTCCATCAAAAACAGTCGAAAAGTTGCGGATTTTTTTTTGGTTTTATTGTGGAGAAGACGGCGCTAGATTTTGTATTTCGATAAACAGATCGGCGTCCTATTTTTTTGGTTTATGCCACGCATTCACTGCCCTAGAAAACGTTGAAAGGTCTGTGTTTGTGCGTGGTAGCTCCAGGGTGTAACTCCTTGCATCCCGCAGGGGCTACGCCCGTCTTTGCAGCTTCGTCAAACAGAGTGCATTTGCACAGAAGCAAAAGCGCTAAAAAATACCCTCAAAAGAAAATAACCGTGGTATTTAACGTTGCTGCGCAAGGGATGATAGCGTGGTTATTTTAAAAGATTACCATGCGAGAGTTGCATCCACTGGGTTCGGAACTATGTTACATTTTATTCACGCTTTTATTTCACACTCAACGTCCTTAGCCTCTCAGCTTATCGCCAAGCTTGCAGACCCAATTAGAGTGTCGTCCAAAAGTTAAAAATAAGTTCCCGTGTTGTCAGCGCTGGTGATCAAACCAACATCGCACTTTATTCAAAGTGGTAACCATAACCACTCCGTCAGGATTCACTGGTCTTTTGACAGCGTGACGGGGAAGTTTTTCGCAGAGGTTTTGTAAGCCTGTCAAGAAACACCAAGTGCAGAGGTTTAATTTCTAATGATTTGTACATATCGCCGCATTCAGAGAATGTACTTTTTTTTCCTCAGTCAGAAAGAAATCTATAAATTTCGGGGAGGGTGAGGGAGGGGCTTTGCCAAGATCACAAAATGCTTCAGACTGTACGTGGAGCCCAGAAACTGGGCGAGCAGAGAAATCAAACATGGTTTTTTGTAGCTTGTTTCCTCGGCAGCTGCTTAGATAAGATTTGCGTGCTACGAGATCGGAACGCCCGCTGCAGAGACATCTGCATACCTGAGCTCAACGAGCTGAGCTGAATACTACGCTGAGCAAGATTTTCAGCGAAATGGTCCAATCTATCCTAAAGTTTGAGACGTATAATATCCCGTGGCTGAGTAGGTGAGGAGAGAAGCCGCACTATAGTGGCTTGACGATGCTGCGTAGCTGGGATAATCATTCACAGTTTTTGAGCTAAACTCGTAGCCTAGAAACTGCAGAAGGAGAGAAGAAGAAGACCGGTAACTGGAAGGAGGGTGAGCAAAACAAACATAGTTGAAGAAAGTGGTTATCGCTGACCAAAGGCTTAGTTAAAAAGGCTAAAAAGACGTTTCGGCTTCCATACGGAAGCCTTGTTCACTGCGTAGGCAGTGAACAAGGCTTGTTCTGGCATTCCGCAAGGTTCTGTACTTAGACTGCTATTGTTTCTTCTGTATATTAAAGATTTGCCTAGTAACGTCAGTTCTAAAATTCGCCTGTATGCTGATGATTGTCCATTCACTCTCCTTTCGAACCATTGACTCTCCATTCGAATCCATTGACTCTCCTGAGTCTCATGATCGTCAATGATTCACTTAATAAATTTTGTGAATGGTGTGTAACCTGGCAAATGAGTAATAATTTTAAAACATTTCCGCTGATGTCTTTCAGAAATATCAAGTCCCCTTCTTGCTTCACGTATTATTTTAGCGGATCAACCCTAAAAAAAGAAACAGAATACAAATATTTTGGCATTATCCTTTCTAGTAATTGATCTCGGTCTCAACACAGTAACATTATCTGCATGAAATCTTTAAACAATTAGGTTATTTGTGTTGAACCCTGTCCATATCCCCCGAAAGCACTGAATTGTCAGTGTATAAAATGGCAGCATCTTCACTCCGTGTATGATGGCGAGGGTGCGGAATACGGGGACTCGAAATGACATCCAACTTGCGCCCCGAGTGAAATCCGATTTGCGCACCGGCCTTCATTCGATTTGAGCCGTGAGTTGCACCTTGATTATTGCCTAAATGAAACTGCAACTTACGGCTAAAATCGAATTTCGCTTGAATTTCACTTGATGGTGGTGTGCGCACGGATGGAGGCGGACGGACATTTGGAGGTCGTAAGGTACTACGCACCGTAACAGGTGAGGGAGTAAGCCATTTGACTCTCGGGTACTAACTCACGGTTGTAGCCCAATGGGTAAGACGAGTGACACTATGTTTGGTCTACTAGACACAGGCTAGAATCCTGCCGGTGCCTGTGTGATTTTTTGCGATTGGAAATGCTATGCGCATGGACGCGGACGGACATTGTGCGGCCTTAAGGTACTCCGCACTAAAACACTGATTCGACTTGTACTTGACTACGCGTGCCCCGTATAGAACCCTCACAAGCAGGGCGAAATAAATAAAATCGAGGCCATTAAAAAAAGCCCTCATATTTATTCGTAATCGTTATGACCGCTACTTCTCGCCTTCCCTTGCCCTATCCTCCCTGGAACTTACCCCACTACTCATGCACCGTCTCAATGATACTATAAAATTCCTTCACTATTTTATTCATTCAGCGTATCGCATGACTGTCGTAACATGCATTCCATTTGCCTTACCGTCCATTACTAGAAGCAATCACCATCTGAATATCAAGCGTTACCGCTGTAGAGCTAACACATTCAAATTTAGTTTTTCTCCTGAAACTCTCGAACACCAGAAAGGATTATCTGGCGACACCTGTTCCCTTCTGCTCGAAAAATTTGTACTTGCCGTTTCTGATTTGTCTTGATTGTGCTTTTGTTGTATTGCTCGGTTATTATGTTTAATTGCTGATCTAATTTGTTACGTTGTACGCTCACTCCTGCCATAGCCCAAGTGGGGGCTGCGGTATGTACAAATAAATAAAATAAATAAAATAATACTGTTCGGGATGGGACAGACGGAATAGACTTATTTGCAAAGTTGGAGCTGGGCCAGAGATGGTGGTGAGGGTGGTGGTGGTGCTGGTGCCAGAAGAATGGATTATACCCTCTCAGGGGGATTGGCAAAGAAGGGGTGCTCACCCAGAGAAGCTATGCTCAGGAAGCCTTGGCCGCCGATCGTAGCGAGCACGCCTCAACTTATTCTTTCCTTCGGTACTTGTTGTTTGGATGGTGTCCTAAGGTCGTCCCACATACCCGCGCGGGCGACTGGCCAAGAGGCTGTCTAGTCCGTATTTCTTTCCAGCCCGTTCAAACACCTCTTAGGGCTGTGAGTAGGCTTTTCCGCATACTACAAAGAGCTTTGTCGTGGTTTTCTGCCGCGCCCTAACAATATCAATAATTGTTATGGAGAGAGCTTTTCTTCGAATGTAAAGATGTTCAAGGCTAGTCATAGTGTTCAGGCACACACAAAATTAACCTAGCGCAAAAACTGCTGGCTGAGGGAAGACCGTAAGATCAATATTTTTATACGACACTGCATGCCTATCCCATTTCTTTGTTAAACTACGTTAAAATATTTGCCACCTAGGGATTTGATATGCTTTCGCTCGCACTCCATACTCGGTAAGGCTTCCAGAATCCTTTTAATCTACCCGCGATTTTATCGATCGCCAACACAGCGCGCCCGTAGCGTTTCGACCACACAGCACGGCTGAGCAAGCCGACGTCCCGGACCGCTCATCTGAAATGTGACTAATTAATGAGAAACAGCACCAGCCCTGATTATCTTGACACGGAACGAGGAGTTGTTTCGCCTTTTTCGCCCAAGAGAACTACGCTACTTTTATCCTCGGCACGCCTGCTTTTCAGCAAGCAGCTACGCGTTTGAACGCATACCAGCGCAGAAGTGCCTCGGAAGAAGGAAAATCGAGGGACTTCAGGCGACAAACTCTGATTAGGAACGACGGTTTCTTCTTCGTCGTTTACCTCTTGATTTCCATTTTTTACCTGTGATGACTGAAACAAACATGACATCACGTTCACAGAAATGGCGCTGCGGAGACGCAACAGCGCAATCGTCGAACGCTTGTTGCTTGCCAGGCTTGTCAGGATAAAACAAAACCTTATGTGATTGTCCGCGCTTTCCCCTGACGAACACCCCAAAACATCTGAGTGGTTTGAAATCGTGAGGTACTCTGCACGCGAGAGCGCGCGCGCGCGCGCGCGAGAGAGAGAGAGAGAGAGAGAGAGAGAGAGAGAGAGAGAGAGAGAGAGAGAGAGAGAGAGAGAGAGAGAGAGAGAGAGAGAGAGAGAGAGAGAGATAAACAGACGGAGAGGGAGAGACACACACACACACACAGAGAAACCTTAGCGACGCTGAGAGGTCCACCTTAGTGGGAGCTTGCCCTGATAGCTCATATGGCAATAAATGACGTTCATCACGCGGGCATACAGAAACGCACACAAGCACTAAAGGACCAGGAGCGCCGACGCAACAAACGCATTGCAGTATGATTACTTTTAACGTTCAGGAAACTTGGTCTATGTCACAGCCACGGAAAAATGACGCGAAGGCCCTTCTAGCCCGTGTCGACAGGCCACAAGGCGTCTTGGTCCGATGTCCAATTCCGGTATGTGCTGACACGAAGAGGGAAAACTTTATCCCTCATGGTGTGACTAGGGAAGGGCGTACACAGTACGTGTTCGACGTCCTCACGAACAGTGCACGCGTCGCACAGAGAGGAGGATATTACCACGTAGCCAAAGACGACGTAGTTGTGTTAAAAAAAAAGTACGTTCATTGGAGCAAACTTGTGCTCCCCTAACAACTCAAAGAATACACAGGCAGCGAAGCAGCAGTCAACAAAGTGACATGCGCAGGCGAGTGTCTACGAATCGAATGCCGCGGCGTCTGCTCGGCGAGCATTTATTTTTTTCGGTGTGATTGTTTTTCGAACCGTCTAATTACATCCAGAACATAGGAGATCACAACAAATTATTCTAGTCCAGTAACGGCAGGGCAAAAGACTCTCCCTGTCAAATGAGATAATCTGGGCGGGCTGAAAAAAGAATGGAATATGTACTTCGCTTGGCACACAGATAACACAGCCGGGCGCGACCGGGCGGTAAAACAAAACACATACATAAACAAACCCAATGCATGGTTTGCGGCAATATTGGGCGCTTGCTGTACAGGTTGCGTTCATGGAAGCGACATTAATGCGGCTGCGACCTATGATTGTTTAATCACGCTTGCTTAAGCCACGCAGAATCTCCAAGCTGCAGGCGGGATCAACTATGTACAGTGGTTGAAAACGTTTCGTATCCTCTTTCCATATTGGCAGTTGTGACTGCCGTGCCAAGGAATATCCTGCGACGCGGCACCGAGCCGAGTATTAGTATTGGGACACGGAGCAAGATGTATTAGGATAACGACGCTCGACGGGCTCTGGGTGGCGTACGCTGTTTGCTCGGAATCCGCATTTTTAACCATCACGCAGTGTTCGGGCTGCCAGTCTAGCGCAACGACGTGACGGATGCTGGTAGGAGGAAAAAGAAATTTAGAGGAATGGCTTAACCAGGTTAACCAGGCATAAAGCCCAGCTTGCTGCTCTGAACTTAGGGAGTGATATTTAAGGAGGGAAGGGGGGCGACGAAGGGGGAAATAGGGATTCCGCTCCCACGGGGCTCGCACGGGCTCAGCTCGGGCTGAGACCATGCCATACACAACTTTGTCGTCGTTTGCGTGGATCCCCGGGAGTTATGTGCCAGTGTCCTTTTCCTGTTTCCCGTAACTGTAGGCACTAACACGACACTCCTGCGCAATGTACAATGTTAAATAAACAGGGCGATAGACTCCACCATGCGCCTAACCCGACCGCACATATACAAACCCACCCTTGTTTACAAGAGCAGGGCGCGGGATTGATCTAAGGAAATATTTTTACTATAAGAATGCAAAACAAATGTTTAGAACGGCGGGACTTGAACCTAAACCGTCAGCGTCTAAACCAGTGACTATGCTTCCATGCTACAAAGGGGGATTTCGTTTGCTCAAGAGACTAGCGGGAGGAGACGGGGGGGATACCTTTAATAATTGACATGAGAAGTCTACCTGGCAACGATCTTGGCTTACTGCTACATATGGACATGAGGAAAGACTTTATTGGGCGAAAGAATCAAATAAACAAAAGCGCACACAAACACTAATAAATGATGAAACACACATGAAGACTGACAGACGCAGTAACGCACATGCTGCACGCGCACGATATGTGGTGGGAGTGTTCAAAGCAAGCCAGCATATGGCGCTAGGTTATACAGGAAGTGCCACAAGGGAACGGAATATTCCAGGAGCGGAGACGTGCGTACTTAGTCCGTCTGTAAAGCACTATAGTTGTTCATGGGAGCCCGTATCACCGAGAAAATGGAGGAGAGCCTCGGTAGCTGTAAAGGTGATGGTAGAGGCCAATGTACAAAGACTATGTCTACCATAAATGGCCGATTGTCAACTGGGCTGACGTACGTGGCACGCACACTTCCCGTCGCTGAAGATTGATAGCAACGACGTTGAGCTTGCCCTGCGGTCTCTTCAACCCCACAGGTAGCGCAGCGGGCGTTGCCGGCCACCTTGATGATGGAGAGGAATAGGCTTTGGCGAAGGCTCCTTCCAGCCACAGTAGACAAGATAAAGTTGTCGGGGATGCCAGCCACACAAGGAACGGCACATTCCGGGCGCACAATATTTCCTTTAGGTGATTCGTAGCGTTGGCTTTGGACTTGGTCGCCGGTTCTAGCGCGTGCTAACGCGGTCCACTTTGGTAAGGTGTCAAGGCCACAGAACATGCGCTCCTCCGTCGCGTATAAAGTCGGCGCGTGACGGCGGTGGCGCGCCAGACACACACATGGGTAGAACGAAGATGGCTCGCGCTGCCGAGGAAGAAGCCACGTACCGAGAATCAAGGCGTGCTGCTAGGCGGGATTGTGATCGTTGACGCCGAGCCGATCTTCCAGTTCACGGGCGTTCGCGCCTGGAGTGGGGAGCACAGACCCGGAGTCCGCGCTAAAGACGCTGAGTTCGCGAAGCTGGTTGACGCGGCTCCTATCGCGTGGTAACGTGGTCCCCTTAGGGAGAGATGTGAAGGGCTGCGGTCAAAACGATTCGGGCCTGCCAGTCATGGAGAACTTTCAACGGAAAGTGCGGAAATCCATGTGAGTTGCAAAAGCCAGTCTCCGACGAAGGGGGAGAAGGGCCGTCAGCTCTGCGGTTTCCCCAGCCTTGCACCACTAGTGCAAGGTGCGCCAATTATTTTTGTTCCTGACTATACTATTTCATTCTAAAAAATATTTCTGGTTCTCTATTTTCTTTTCTAATTTTGTCATGTGAAAAAGTATTGGTCACGTCCTGATTAGGTCCACAGCTTCTTGGCCAATCGCCGGCGTGGGTGTGTGTCAAGATCTGAGGCAACCAACCAACCTCTGATGGCCATATTCTAAATATTGAAAACACATCGCCCATCATCTACCATGGTTGGTGTAGCAATAACATTGAATCTAGGGGTGAGCTTTAAGGCAGAAGTGTACAAATTAAAAATAAATTTATTATCTGCATCTGCCTTAACCCATCGCTTCACAACAGCCTGGAACACCCCCCCCCCCCCACCCCCCTCCCCCCCTTCCCCTTACAACTTATTTTTTTGGAGAGACGCCTTCTGTCCTACTCCACACCCAAATGGGGATTACCGTTTCGAATGAACGAATGGAGGAGGCTGCGGCAGCAGTTGGGGAGGCAGAGGGCTAGTTAGCAAAGAGCCAAGTGCATCAGCAGCGTTCAGGCAGAGGTGGCTAATCCGCTGCCGGGTGCCCGCTGGGGCCGAAACACCGCGACTGCTCCACTCTCGCACTCCGCCCCCGTTGTCTTCATTATCGATTCGCGCCACAGGAAACGTTCGCGGCCCTGTTTTTATGGCCATGCTTTCCCCGCCCTGCAGTGGACGGCTGGACGCGCTGCAGACAGCGAAATTCCCATGAGGAAGGTTGGGCACAGTGAACAAAGTGGACAACACGTGCAGATGTGGAGAAGCATGGGGCACTCAGCGGGTGCCCGAAGCTTTTCGCAATTCCAGTTTGCCGCGTGGAAGCGGTGAGCTCAGGTTTTCGCGTGCCGTCTATCGACCCCGGGTCCAATCGCACCGGCACCTGCGGGGCGCGATTCCCCTCAAACCTCGGCAGGTCGGTTCCCCACAGACTCTATGAGGAAAAAGGTTTCACAACGAAGTTTGGCCGGGACATGCTGGTGTCCGATATTTAAACGAGAGAGCTCACCTTCTGGATATAGGGCGCTGTCCTTACGGGTAAACAAAAAAATTCCCCCGCATTTCCCCGCGGGGGAGAATGTGAAAGTGCGAATGCATGGTTGTCGGCCCGCTTGCGGCGCTTGCGCTCGGCCCCCGCAGCCCACCGCCTCGCCGCCTTCTCTTCCATCTCTTCCATCGGGTTTGTAGTATCACGTGTACACCACGCAGTTATCAAGCCGCTATAACGCCGCTGAGTCGCCAACGCACGCCGCTGACGACGTAGTTTGAATGCGTTAAAGATATAAGGCGCGTCACTAACACTGATATCAGCGTCGCGTCCGTGGCTTGGTCGGTAGAGCGTCGCGCTGCGGCCGCAAAGTCCTCGGATCGAAACCTGGCGCCGGATGCTGTTTCTTTTTTAAATATAGAGGAGCACTGCGGACGCCGCCGCCGGCGGTGGATGGTTTGGGGTCGCTTATAAAGTGCATTAAAAAATTGGTGATTTGAAAAATATCGGAGAACGCTCTCTCTTATGCGTGTTTTCGTCGTACGATGTGATGTACAGGGGGAATTGAAAGAAATACGAAGAGCGGAGCACACAGCCTCCGATGCATGCCGCACCGTCTAGATGCACTGTCAGTAAACGCCGCGCTTGTGTAGTTCTTTCTGAGTGTTTGAGAGTGCGGCCTACTGTTAGGGGAAATCCTTGATAAAGAAGCAACGCTGGTCATTTATTTTGAGGCGTCTTTTTATGCTCTGTCGCCACTGAGCATCCTGTTATCTACTACATTCGACAGCCAAGCGTGCAGCAGGCTGGTTGCAGCTAGCTTGATGCCCTTCAACGATCGACCTGCCCAGTGTCGAGTGGTGACGTAGCGTGAAAAGGCGCCTCAATGT
The DNA here is from genome assembly GCF_048455015.1 of Haemaphysalis longicornis. Lineage (NCBI taxonomy): Eukaryota > Metazoa > Arthropoda > Arachnida > Ixodida > Ixodidae > Haemaphysalis > Haemaphysalis longicornis. Next base: position 14,328,383 of record NW_027526422.1, read on the forward strand.
AAACAACCGACGCCGCTTCTTGGTCAAGCATTTCCATTAAACGTAGGCTACACTCTCCAACGCTCTCGAAGTGCGTATGCGCGCAGTTTACTGACTTCGCAACCAGATGGTGCAGCATGTATCGGAGGCTGTGCGCTCCGTTGTTCGCAATTATTTTGATCCCCTCTGTACGACTGGCTAGAAGCAAATATCGCGAGAGAGAGAGAGAGAGAAAAAGAGAGATATATTTTTTGAAGACTATGTGTGTGTACACAAGTTCGTCATGCCATCACCATCATCAGCATCAACAACAACAACAACAACAACAACGAAAACAACATCAACATCTTACCAATATCCTTAATATACTATCACCAGAGTAAGGAGCACTGCGTTCTGGAGTTACACGAACAGAGTTAGCGCGAGCCAGAAAAGGGAACAAGGTAGTGGGGATGTGTGTTTTTTTCTTTTTAAGAACCATGCATTATATATGTCCGACCGGGAAGTCGAAATCGGCTTTCTGAAACGTGTTTTGTCGAGACCGAGGCAAATGTAACAGCTTTCGGAAAGGGG